>NW_027065171.1:0-22915 GCF_032884065.1 Artemia franciscana
AGGTAATAGCTACGTATGTTGAAAAAATGAAGATATTAGACTGTTTTATAATTGCAAATGGTAACGAATGTGATTAAAGGCTCTTTTCCTGTGTCAAAAGTTTTAGGTTTCGAGGGTAATAGCTACGTATGTTGGAAAAATGAAGATATTAGACCATTTTATGATTGCACATGGTAAAGAAAGTGCTTCAAGGCTCTTTTTCCTATTTCAAAAGTTTTAGTTTTCGAGGGTAATAGCTACGTATGTTGAAAAAATGAAGATATTAGACTATTTTATGATTGCAAATGGTAAAGAATGTGATTAAAGGCTCTTTTGCTATTTCAAAAGTTTTCGTTTTCGAGGGTAATAGCTACGTATGTTGGAAAAATGACGATATTAGACTATTTTATGATTGCACATGGTAAAGAATGTGATTAAAGGCTCTTTTCCTATGTCAAAAGTTTTAGTTTCGAGGGTAATAGCTACGTATGTTGAAAAAATGAAGATATTAGACTATTTATAATTGCAAATGGTAACGAATGTGATTAAAGGCTCTTTTCCTATTTCAAAAGTTTTAGTTTTCGAGGGTAATAGCTACATATGTTGAAAAAATGAAGATATTAGACTATTTTATGATTGCATATGGTAAAGAATGTGATTAAAGGCTCTTTTCCTATGTCAAAAGTTTTAGTTTTCGAGGGTAATAGCTACGTATGTTGAAAAAATGAAGATATTAGACTATTTTATGATTGCACATGGTAAAGAATGTGCTTAAAGGCTCTTTTCCCATGGCAAAAGTTTTAGTTTTCGAGGGTAATAGCTACGTATGTTGGAAAAATGACGATATTAGACTATTTTATGATTGCACATGGTAAAGAATGTGATTAAAGGCTCTTTTCTATGTCAAAAGTTTAAGTTTTCGAGGGTAATAGCTACGTATGTTGGAAAAATGAAGATATTAGACTATTTTATGATTGACTATTTTAATTATTAAATTAGACTATTTTATAATTGCAAATGGTAACGAATGTGATTAAAGGCTCTTTTCCTATTTCAAAAGTTTTAGTTTTCGAGGGTAATAGCTACGTATGTTGAAAAAATGAAGATATTAGACTATTTTATGATTGCATATGGTAAAGAATGTGATTAAAGGCTCTTTTCCTATGTCAAAAGTTTTAGTTTTCGAGGGTAATAGCTACGTATGTTGAAAAAATGAAGATATTAGACTATTTTATGATTGCACATGGTAAAGAATGTGCTTAAAGGCTCTTTTCCCATGGCAAAAGTTTTAGTTTTCGAGGGTAATAGCTACGTATGTTGGAAAAATGACGATATTAGACTATTTTATGATTGCACATGGTAAAGAATGTGATTAAAGGCTCTTTTCCTATGTCAAAAGTTTAAGTTTTCGAGGGTAATAGCTACGTATGTTGGAAAAATGAAGATATTAGACTATTTTATGATTGCACATGGTAAAGAATGTCCTTAAAGGCTCTTTTCCTATGTCCAAAGTTCTAGTTTTCGAGGGTAATAGCTTCGTATGTAAGGCATCACGAATGTGATTAAAGGCTCTTTTCCTATTTCAAAAGTTTTAGTTTTCGAGGGTAATAGCTACGTATGTTGAAAAAATGAAGATATTAGACTATTTTATGATTGCATATGGTAAAGAATGTGATTAAAGGCTCTTTTCCTATGTCAAAAGTTTTAGTTTTCGAGGGTAATAGCTACGTATGTTGAAAAAATGAAGATATTAGACTATTTTAAATTGCAAATGGTAACGAATGTGATTAAAGGCTCTTTTCCTATTTCAAAAGTTTTAGTTTTCGAGGGTAATAGCTACGTATGTTGAAAAAATGAAGATATTAGACTATTTTATGATTGCATATGGTAAAGAATGTGATTAAAGGCTCTTTTCCTATGTCAAAAGTTTTAGTTTTCGAGGGTAATAGCTACGTATGTTGAAAAAATGAAGATATTAGACTATTTTATGATTGCACATGGTAAAGAATGTGCTTAAAGGCTCTTTTCCCATGGCAAAAGTTTTAGTTTTCGAGGGTAATAGCTACGTATGTTGGAAAAATGACGATATTAGACTATTTTATGATTGCACATGGTAAAGAATGTGATTAAAGGCTCTTTTCCTATGTCAAAAGTTTTAGTTTTCGAGGGTAATAGCTACGTATGTTGGAAAAATGAAGATATTAGACTATTTTATGATTGACTATTTTAATTATTAAATTAGACTATTTTATAATTGCAAATGGTAACGAATGTGATTAAAGGCTCTTTTCCTATTTCAAAAGTTTTAGTTTTCGAGGGTAATAGCTACGTATGTTGAAAAAATGAAGATATTAGACTATTTTATGATTGCATATGGTAAAGAATGTGATTAAAGGCTCTTTTCCTATGTCAAAAGTTTTAGTTTTCGAGGGTAATAGCTACGTATGTTGAAAAAATGAAGATATTAGACTATTTTATGATTGCACATGGTAAAGAATGTGCTTAAAGGCTCTTTTCCCATGGCAAAAGTTTTAGTTTTCGAGGGTAATAGCTACGTATGTTGGAAAAATGACGATATTAGACTATTTTATGATTGCACATGGTAAAGAATGTGATTAAAGGCTCTTTTCCTATGTCAAAAGTTTAAGTTTTCGAGGGTAATAGCTTGGAAAAATGAAGATATTAGACTATTTTATGATTGCACATGGTAAAGAATGTCCTTAAAGGCTCTTTTCCTATGTCCAAAGTTCTAGTTTTCGAGGGTAATAGCTTCGTATGTAAGGCATCACGAATGTGATTAAAGGCTCTTTTCCTATTTCAAAAGTTTTAGTTTTCGAGGGTAATAGCTACGTATGTTGAAAAAATGAAGATATTAGACTATTTTATGATTGCATATGGTAAAGAATGTGATTAAAGGCTCTTTTCCTATGTCAAAAGTTTTAGTTTTCGAGGGTAATAGCTACGTATGTTGAAAAAATGAAGATATTAGACTATTTTATGATTGCACATGGTAAAGAATGTGCTTAAAGGCTCTTTTCCCATGGCCAAAGTGCTTAAAGTCTAAATGTGATAAAAAGACTATTTTAGTCTATTTTAGACTATTTAGTGATTAAAGGCTCTTTTCCTATGTCAAAAGTTTTAGTTTTCGAGGGTAATAGCTACGTATGTTGAAAAAATGAAGATATTAGACTATTTTATAATTGCAAATGGTAACGAATGTGATTAAAGGCTCTTTTCCTATGTCAAAAGTTTTAGTTTTCGAGGGTAATAGCTACGTATGTTGAAAAAATGAAGATATTAGACTATTTTATGATTGCAAATGGTAAAGAATGTGATTAAAGGTCTTTTCCTATTTCAAAAGTTTTAGTTTTCGAGGGTAATAGCTACGTATGTTGAAAAAATGAAGATATTAGACTATTTTATGATTGCAAATGGTAAAGAATGTGATTAAAGGCTCTTTTCCTATGTCAAAAGTTTTAGTTTTCGAGGGTAATAGCTACGTATGTTGAAAAAATGAAGATATTAGACTATTTTATGATTGCAAATGGTAAAGAATGTGATTAAAGGCTCTTTTCCTATGTCAAAAGTTTTAGTTTTCGAGGGTAATAGCTACGTATATTGAAAAAATGAAGATATTAGACTATTTTATGATTGCAAATGGTAAAGAATGTGATTAAAGGCTCTTTTTCTATGTCAAAAGTTTTAGTTTTCGAGGGTAATAGCTACGTATGTTGAAAAAATGAAGATATTAGACTATTTTATGATTGCACATGGTAAAGAATGTGATTAAAGGCTCTTTTCCTATGTCAAAAGTTTTAGTTTTCGAGGGTAATAGCTACGTATGTTGAAAAAATGAAGATATTAGACTATTTTATGATTGCAAATGGTAAAGAATGTGATTAAAGGCTCTTTTCCTATGTCAAAAGTTTTAGTTTTCGAGGGTAATAGCTACGTATGTTGAAAAAATGAAGATATTAGACTATTTTATAATTGCAAATGGTAACGAATGTGATTAAAGGCTCTTTTCCTATGTCAAAAGTTTTAGTTTTCGAGGGTAATAGCTACGTATGTTGAAAAAATGAAGATATTAGACTATTTTATGATTGCAATGGTAAAGAATGTGATTAAAGGCTCTTTTCCTATGTCAAAAGTTTTAGTTTTCGAGGGTAATAGCTACGTATGTTGAAAAAATGAAGATATTAGACTATTTTATGATTGCAAATGGTAAAGAATGTGATTAAAGGCTCTTTTCCTATGTCAAAAGTTTTAGTTTTCGAGGGTAATAGCTACGTATGTTGAAAAAATGAAGATATTAGACTATTTTATGATTGCACATGGTAAAGAATGTGATTAAAGGCTCTTTTCCTATGTCAAAAGTTTTAGTTTTCGAGGGTAATAGCTACGTATGTTGAAAAAATGAAGATATTAGACTATTTTATGATTGCACATGGTAAAGAATGTGATTAAAGGCTCTTTTCCTATTTCAAAAGTTTTAGTTTTCGAGGGTAATAGCTACGTATGTTGAAAAAATGAAGATATTAGACTATTTTATAATTGCAAATGGTAACGAATGTGATTAAAGGCTCTTTTCCTATTTCAAAAGTTTTAGTTTTCGAGGGTAATAGCTACGTATGTTGAAAAAATGAAGATATTAGACTATTTTATGATTGCAATGGTAAAGAATGTGATTAAAGGCCCTTTTCCTATGTCAAAAGTTTTAGTTTTCGAGGGTAATAGCTACGTATGTTGAAAAAATGAAGATATTAGACTATTTTATGATTGCACATGGTAAAGAAATGTGATTAAAGGCTCTTTTCCTATGTCAAAAGTTTTAGTTTTCGAGGGTAATAGCTACGTATGTTGAAAAAATGAAGATATTAGACTATTTTATGATTGCAAATGGTAAAGAATGTGATTAAAGGCTCTTTTCCTATTTCAAAAGTTTTTGTTTTCGAGGGTAATAGCTACGTATGTTGAAAAAATGAAGATATTAGACTATTTTATGATTGCACATGGTAAAGAATGTGATTAAAGGCTCTTTTCCTATGTCAAAAGTTTTAGTTTTCGAGGGTAATAGCTACGTATGTTGAAAAAATGAAGATATTAGACTATTTTATGATTGCAAATGGTAAAGAATGTGATTAAAGGCTCTTTTCCTATGGCAAAAGTTTTAGTTTTCGAGGGTAATAGCTACGTATGTTGAAAAAATGAAGATATTAGACTATTTTATGATTGCAAATGGTAAAGAAAGTGCTTAAAGGCTCTTTTCCTATTTCAAAAGTTTTAGTTTTCGAGGGTAATAGCTACGTATGTTGAAAAAATGAAGATATTAGACTATTTTATGATTGCAAATGGTAAAGAATGTGATTAAAGGCTCTTTTCCTATTTCAAAAGTTTTCGTTTTCGAGGGTAATAGCTACGTATGTTGAAAAAATGAAGATATTAGACTATTTTATGATTGCAAATGGTAAAGAATGTGGTTAAAGGCTCTTTTCCTATGGCAAAAGTTTTATTTTCGAGGGTAATAGCTATGTATGTTGAAAAAATGAAGATATTAGACTATTTTATGATTGCAAATGGTAAAGAATGTGCTTAAAGGCTCTTTTCCTATTTCAAAAGTTTTAGTTTTCGAGGGTAATAGCTACGTATGTTGAAAAAATGAAGATATTAGACTATTTTATGATTGCAAATGGTAAAGAATGTGATTAAAGGCTCTTTTCCTATGGCAAAAGTTTTAGTTTTCGAGGGTAATAGCTACGTATGTTGAAAAAATGAAGATATTAGACTATTTTATGATTGCAAATGGTAAAGAATGTGATTAAAGGCTCTTTTCCTATGTCAAAAGTTTTAGTTTTCGAGAATAATAGCTACATATGTTGAAAAAATGAAGATATTAGACTATTTTATAATTGCAAATGGTAACGAATGTGATTAAAGGCTCTTTTCCTATGTCAAAAGTTTTAGTTTTCGAGGGTAATAGCTACGTATGTTGAAAAAATGAAGATATTAGACTATTTTATAATTGCAAATGGTAACGAATGTGATTAAAGGCTCTTTTCCTATGTCAAAAGTTTTAGTTTTCGAGGGTAATAGCTACGTATGTTGAAAAAATGAAGATATTAGACTATTTTATAATTGCAAATGGTAACGAATGTGATTAAAGCCTCTTTTCCTATGTCAAAAGATTTAGTTTTCGAGGGTAATAGCTACGTATGTTAAAAAAATGAAGATATTAGACTATTTTATGATTGCACATGGTAAAGAAAGTGCTTAAAGGCTCTTTTCCTATGTCAAAAGTTTTAGTTTTCGAGGGTAATAGCTACGTATGTTGAAAAAATGAAGATATTAGACTATTTTATAATTGTAAATGGTAACGAATGTGATTAAAGGCTCTTTTCCTATGTCAAAAGTTTTAGTTTTCGAGGGTAATTGCTACGTATGTTGAAAAAATGAAGATATTAGACTATTTTATGATTGCAAATGGTAAAAAATGTGATTAAAGGCTCTTTTCCTATGTCAAAAGTTTTAGTTTTCGAGGGTAATAGCTACGTGTGTTGAAAAAATGAAGATATTAGACTATTTTATAATTGCAAATGGTAACAAATGTGATTAAAAACTCTTTTCCTATGGTAAAAGTTTTAGTTTTCGAGGGTAATAGCTACGTATGTTGAAAAAATGAAGATATTAGACTATTTTATGATTGCAAATGGTAAAGAATGTGATTAAAGGCTCTTTTCCTATGTCAAAAGTTTTAGTTTTCGAGAATAATAGCTACATATGTTGAAAAAATGAAGATATTAGACTATTTTATAATTGCAAATGGTAACGAATGTGATTAAAGGCTCTTTTCCTATTTCAAAAGTTTTCGTTTTCGAGGGTAATAGCTACGTATGTTGGAAAAATGAAGATATTAGACTATTTTATGATTGCACATGGTAAAGAATGTGGTTAAAGGCTCTTTTTCTATGGCAAAAGTTTTAGTTTTCGAGGGTAATAGCTACGTATGTTGAAAAAATGAAGATATTAGACTATTTTATGATTGCAAATGGTAAAGAAAGTGCTTAAAGGCTCTTTTCCTATTTCAAAAGTTTTAGTTTTCGAGGGTAATAGCTACGTATGTTGAAAAAATGAAGATATTAGACTATTATATGATTGCAAATGGTAAAGAATGTGATTAAAGGCTCTTTTCCTATGTCAAAAGTTTTAGTTTTCGAGAGTAATAGCTACATATGTTGAAAAAATGAAGATATTAGACTATTTTATAATTGCAAATGGTAACGAATGTGATTAAAGGCTCTTTTCCTATGTCAAAAGTTTTAGTTTTCGAGGGTAATAGCTACGTATGTTGAAAAAATGAAGATATTAGACTATTTTATGATTGTAAATGGTAAAGAATGTGATTAAAGGCTCTTTTTCTATGTCAAAAGTTTTAGTTTTCGAGGGTAATAGCTACGTATGTTGAAAAAATGAAGATATTAGACTATTTTTTTATTGCACATGGTAACGAATGTGATTAAAGGCTCTTTTCCTATGTCAAAAGTTTTAGTTTTCGAGGGTAATAGCTACGTATGTTGAAAAAATGAAGATATTGGACTATTTTATGATTGCAAATGGTAAAGAATGTGATTAAAGGCTCTTTTCCTATGTCAAAAGTTTTAGTTTTCGAGGGTAATAGCTACGTATGTTGAAAAATGAAGATATTAGACTCTTTTATAATTCCAAATGGTAACGAATGTGATTAAAGGCTCTTTTCCTATGTCAAAAGTTTTAGTTTTTGAGGGTAATAGCTACGTATGTTGAAAAAATTAAGATATTAGACTATTTTATGATTGCACATGGTAAAGAATGTGATTAAAGGCTCTTTTCCTAAGTCAAAAGTTTTAGTTTTCGAGGGTAATAGCTACGTATGTTGGAAAAATGAAGATATTAGACTATTTTTTGATTGCACATGGTAAAGAATGTGATTAAAGGCTCTTTTCCTATGTCAAAAGTTTTAGTTTTCGAGGGTAATAGCTACGTATGTTGGAAAAACGAAGATATTAGACTATTTTATGATTGCACATGGTAAAGAAAGTACTTAAAGGCTCTTTCCTATTTCAAAAGTTTTAGTTTTCGAGGGTAATAGCTACGTATGTTGAAAAAATGAAGATATTAGACTATTTTATGATTGCACACGGCAAAGAATGTGATTAAAGGCTCTTTTCCTATTTCAAAAGTTTTAGTTTTCGAGGGTAATAGCTACGTATGTTGAAAAAATGAAGATATTAGACTATTTTATAATTGCAAATGGTAACGAATGTGATTAAAGGCTCTTTTCAAATGTCAAAAGGTTTAGTTTTCGAGGGTAATAGCTACGTATGTTGAAAAAATGAAGATATTAGACTATTTTATGATTGCCAATGGTAAAGAATATGATTAAAGGCTCTTTTCCTATGTCAAAAGTTTTAGTTTTCGAGGGTAATAGCTACGTATGCTGAAAAAATGAAGATATTTGACTATTTTATGATTGCACATGGTAAAGAAAGTGCTTAAAGGCTCTTTTCCTATTTCAAAAGTTTTAGTTTTCGAGGGTAATAGCTACGTATGTTGAAAAAATGAAGATATTAGACTATTTTATGATTGCAAATGGTAAAGAATATGATTAAAGGCTCTTTTTCTATGTCAAAAGTTTTAGTTTTCGAGGGTAATAGCTACGTATGCTGAAAAAATGAAGATATTTGACTATTTTATGATTGCACATGGTAAAGAAAGTGCTTAAAGGCTCTTTTCCTATTTCAAAAGTTTTAGTTTTCGAGGGTAATAGCTACGTATGTTGAAAAAATGAAGATATGAGACTATTTTATGATTGCAAATGGTAAAGAATGTGATTAAAGGCTCTTTTCCTATGTCAAAAGTTTTAGTTTTCGAGGGTAATAGCTACGTATGTTGGAAAAATGAAGATATTAGACTATTTTATGATTGCACATGGTAAAGAAAGTGCTTAAAGGCTCTTTTCCTATTTCAAAAGTTTTAGTTTTCGAGGGTAATAGCTACGTATGTTGAAAAAATGAAGATATTAGACTATTTTATGATTGCAAATGGTAAAGAATGTGATTAAAGGCTCTTTTCCTATGTCAAAAGTTTTAGTTTTCGAGAGTAATAGCTACATATGTTGAAAAAATGAAGATATTAGACTATTTTATAATTGCAAATGGTAACGAATGTGATTAAAGGCTCTTTTCCTATTTCAAAAGTTTTCGTTTTCGAGGGTAATAGCTACGTATGTTGGAAAAATGAAGATATTAGACTATTTTATGATTGCACATGGTAAAGAATGTGGTTAAAGGCTTTTTTTCTATGGCAAAAGTTTTAGTTTTCGAGGGTAATAGCTACGTATGTTGAAAAAATGAAGATATTAGACTATTTTATGATTGCAAATGGTAAAGAAAGTGCTTAAAGGCTCTTTTCCTATTTCAAAAGTTTTAGTTTTCGAGGGTAATAGCTACGTATGTTGAAAAAATGAAGATATTAGACTATTATATGATTGCAAATGGTAAAGAATGTGATTAAAGGCTCTTTTCCTATGTCAAAAGTTTTAGTTTTCGAGAGTAATAGCTACATATGTTGAAAAAATGAAGATATTAAACTATTTTATAATTGCAAATGGTAACGAATGTGATTAAAGGCTCTTTTCCTATGTCAAAAGTTTTAGTTTTCGAGGGTAATAGCTACGTATGTTGAAAAAATGAAGATATTAGACTATTTTATGATTGCAAATGGTAAAGAATGTGATTAAAGGCTCTTTTGAAGAAAAAATTAACATTCTTTACCATTAGACTATTTTATGATTGCAAATGGTAAAGAATGTGATTAAAGGCTCTTTTCCTATGTCAAAAGTTTTAGTTTTCGAGGGTAATAGCTACGTATGTTGAAAAAATTAAGATATTAGACTATTTTATGATTTCACATGGTAAGGAATGTGATTAAAGGCTCTTTTCCTATTTCAAAAGTTTTAGTTTTCGAGGGTAATAGCTACGTATGTTGAAAAAATGAAGATATTAGACTATTTTATGATTGCACATGGTAAAGAATGTGATTAAAGGCTCTTTTCCCATGTCAAAAGTTTTAGTTTTCGAGGGTAATAGCTACGTATGTTGGAAAAATGAAGATATTAGACAATTTTATGATTGCACATGGTAGAGAATGTGATTAAAGGCTCTTTTCTATGTCAAAAGTTTAAGTTTTCGAGGGTAATAGCTACGTATGTTGGAAAAATGAAGATATTAGACTATTTTATGATTGCAACTGGTAAAGAATGTCCTTAAAGGCTCTTTTCCTATGTCAAAAGTTTTAGTTTTCGAGGGTAATAGCTTCGTATGTTGAAAAAAGGAAGATATTAGACTATTTTATGATTGCACATGGTAAAGAATGTGATTAAAGGCTCTTTTCCTATGTCAAAAGTTTTAGTTTTCGAGGGTAATAGGGACGTATGTTGAAAAAATGAAGATATTAGAGTATTTTATGATTGCAAATGGTAAAGAATGTGATTAAAGGCTCTTTTTCTATGTCAAAAGTTTAAGTTTTCGAGGGTAATAGCTACGTATGTTGGAAAAATGAAGATATTAGACTATTTTATGATTGCAAATGGTAAAGAATGTCCTTAAAGGCTCTTTTCCTATGTCAAAAGTTTTAGTTTTCGAGGGTAATAGCTTCGTATGTTGAAAAATGAAAATATTAGACTATTTTATGATTGCACATGGTAAAGAATGTGCTTAAAGGCTCTTTTCCTATGGCAAAAGTTTAGTTTTCGAGGGTAATAGCTACGTATGTTGGAAAAATGACGATATTAGACTATTTTATGATTGCACATGGTAAAGAATGTGATTAAAGGCTCTTTTCCTATGTCAAAAGTTTTAGTTTTCGAGGGTAATAGCTATGTATGTTGAAAAAATGAAGATATTAGACTATTTTATAATTGCAAATGGTAACAAATGTGATCAAAGGCTCTTTTCCTATGTCAAAAGTTTTAGTTTTCGAGGGTAATAGCTACGTATGTTGAAAAAATGAAGATATTAGACTATTTTATAATTCCAAATGGTAACGAATGTTATTAAAGGCTCTTTTCCTATGTCAAAAGTTTTAGTTTTCGAGGGTAATAGCTACGTATGTTGGACAAATGAAGATATTAGACTATTTTATGATTGCACATGGTAAAGAATGTGATTAAAGGCTCTTTTCCTATGTCAAAAGTTTTAGTTTTCGAGGGTAATAGCTACTTATGTTGAAAAAATGAAGATATTATACTATTTTATGATTGCAAATGGTAAAGAATGTGCTTAAAGGCTCTTTTTCCTATGTCAAAAGTTTTAGTTTTCGAGGGTAATAGCTACGTATGTTGAAAAAATAAAGATATTATACTATTTTATGATTGCAAATGGTAAAGAATGTGATTAAAGGCTCTTTTTCTATGTCAAAAGTTTAGTTTTCGAGGGTAATAGCTACGTATGTTGGAAAAATGAAGATATTAGACTATTTTATGATTGCACATGGTAAAGAATGTGATTAAAGGCTCTTTTCCTATGTCAAAAGTTTTAGTTTTCGACGGTAATAGCTACGTATGTTGAAAAAATGAAGATATTAGACTATTTTAAGATTGCAAATGGTAAAGAATGTGATTAAAGGCTCTTTTCCTATGTCAAAAGTTTTAGTTTTCGAGGGTAATAGCTACGTATGTTGAAAAAATGAAGATATTAGACTATTCTATAATTGCAAATGGTAACGAATGTGATTAAAGGCTCTTTTCCTATGTCAAAAGTTTTAGTTTTCGAGGGTAATAGCTACGTATGTTGAAAAAATGAAGATATTAGACTGTTTATAATTGCAAATGGTAACGAATGTGATTAAAGGCTCTTTTCCTGTGTCAAAAGTTTTAGGTTTCGAGGGTAATAGCTACGTATGTTGGAAAAATGAAGATATTAGACCATTTTATGATTGCACATGGTAAAGAAAGTGCTGAAGGATCTTTTCCTATTTCAAAAGTTTTAGTTTTCGAGGGTAATAGCTACGTATGTTGAAAAAATGAAGATATTAGACTATTTTATGATTGCAAATGGTAAAGAATGTGATTAAAGGCTCTTTTCCTATTTCAAAAGTTTTCGTTTTCGAGGGTAATTGCTACGTATGTTGGAAAAATGAAGATATTAGACTATTTTATGATTGCACATGGTAAAGAATGTGATTAAAGCTCTTTTCCTATGTCAAAAGTTTTAGTTTTCGAGGGTAATAGCTACGTATGTTGAAAAAATGAAGATATTAGACTATTTTATAATTGCAAATGGTAACGAATGTGATTAAAGGCTCTTTTCCTATTCAAAAGTTTTAGTTTTCGAGGGTAATAGCTACGTATGTTGAAAAAATGAAGATATTAGACTATTTTATGATTGCATATGGTAAAGAATGTGATTAAAGGCTCTTTTCCTATGTCAAAAGTTTTAGTTTTCGAGGGTAATAGCTACGTATGTTGAAAAAATGAAGATATTAGACTATTTTATGATTGCACATGATAAAGAATGTGCTTAAAGGCTCTTTTCCTATGGCAAAAGTTTTAGTTTTCGAGGGTAATAGCTACGTATGTTGGAAAAATGACGATATTAGACTATTTTATGATTGCACATGGTAAAGAATGTGATTAAAGGCTCTTTTCCTATGTCAAAAGTTTAAGTTTTCGAGGGTAATAGCTACGTATGTTGAAAAATGAAGATATTAGACTATTTTGATTGACTATTTTAATTATTAAATTAGACTATTTTATAATTGCAAATGGTAACGAATGTGATTAAAGGCTCTTTTCCTATTTCAAAAGTTTTAGTTTTCGAGGGTAATAGCTACGTATGTTGAAAAAATGAAGATATTAGACTATTTTATGATTGCATATGGTAAAGAATGTGATTAAAGGCTCTTTTCCTATGTCAAAAGTTTTAGTTTTCGAGGGTAATAGCTACGTATGTTGAAAAAATGAAGATATTAGACTATTTTATGATTGCACATGGTAAAGAATGTGCTTAAAGGCTCTTTTCCCATGGCAAAAGTTTAAGTTTTCGAGGGTAATAGCTACGTATGTTGGAAAAATGAAGATATTAGACTATTTTATGATTGCACATGGTAAAGAATGTCCTTAAAGGCTCTTTTCCTATGTCCAAAGTTCTAGTTTTCGAGGGTAATAGCTTCGTATGTAAGGCATCACGAATGTGATTAAAGGCTCTTTTCCTATTTCAAAAGTTTTAGTTTTCGAGGGTAATAGCTACGTATGTTGAAAAAATGAAGATATTAGACTATTTTATGATTGCATATGGTAAAGAATGTGATTAAAGGCTCTTTTCCTATGTCAAAAGTTTTAGTTTTCGAGGGTAATAGCTACGTATGTTGAAAAAATGAAGATATTAGACTATTTTATGATTGCACATGGTAAAGAATGTGCTTAAAGGCTCTTTTCCCATGGCCAAAGTGCTTAAAGTCTAAATGTGATAAAAAGACTATTTTAGTCTATTTTAGACTATTTAGTGATTAAAGGCTCTTTTCCTATGTCAAAAGTTTTAGTTTTCGAGGGTAATAGCTACGTATGTTGAAAAAATGAAGATATTAGACTGTTTTATAATTGCAAATGGTAACGAATGTGATTAAAGGCTCTTTTCCTATGTCAAACGTTTTAGTTTTCGAGGGTAATAGCTACGTATGTTGAAAAAATGAAGATATTAGACTATTTTATGATTGCAAATGGTAAAGAATGTGATTAAAGGTTCTTTTCCTATTTCAAAAGTTTTCGTTTTCGAGGCTCGTGTGCTACGTAGTTGAAAAAATATGTAGCTATGTAGCTACGTGTGTTGAAAAAATGAAGATATTAGACTATTTTATAATTGCAAATGGTAACGAATGTGATTAAAAACTCTTTTCCTATGGCAAAAGTTTTAGTTTTCGAGGGTAATAGCTACGTATGTTGAAAAAATGAAGATATTAGACTATTTTATGATTGCAAATGGTAAAGAATGTGATTAAAGGCTCTTTTCCTATGTCAAAAGTTTTAGTTTTCGAGAATAATAGCTACATATGTTGAAAAAATGAAGATATTAGACTATTTTATAATTGCAAATGGTAACGAATGTGATTAAAGGCTCTTTTCCTATGTCAAACGTTTTAGTTTTCGAGGGTAATAGCTACGTATGTTGAAAAAATGAAGATATTAGACTATTTTATGATTGCAAATGGTAAAGAATGTGATTAAAGGCTCTTTTCCTATGTCAAAAGTTTTAGTTTTCGAGGGTAATAGCTACGTATGTTGAAAAAATGAAGATATTAGACTATTTTATAATTGCAAATGGTAACGAATGTGATTAAAGCCTCTTTTCCTATGTCAAAAGATTTAGTTTTCGAGGGTAATAGCTACGTATGTTAAAAAAATGAAGATATTAGACTATTTTATGATTGCACATGGTAAAGAAAGTGCTTAAAGGCTCTTTTCCTATGTCAAAAGTTTTAGTTTTCGAGGGTAATAGCTACGTATGTTGAAAAAATGAAGATATTAGACTATTTTATAATTGTAAATGGTAACGAATGTGATTAAAGGCTCTTTTCCTATGTCAAAAGTTTTAGTTTTCGAGGGTAATTGCTACGTATGTTGAAAAAATGAAGATATTAGACTATTTTATGATTGCAAATGGTAAAAAATGTGATTAAAGGCTCTTTTCCTATGTCAAAAGTTTTAGTTTTCGAGGGTAATAGCTACGTGTGTTGAAAAAATGAAGATATTAGACTATTTTATAATTGCAAATGGTAACAAATGTGATTAAAAACTCTTTTCCTATGGTAAAAGTTTTAGTTTTCGAGGGTAATAGCTACGTATGTTGAAAAAATGAAGATATTAGACTATTTTATGATTGCAAATGGTAAAAATGTGATTAAAGGCTCTTTTCCTATGTCAAAAGTTTTAGTTTTCGAGAATAATAGCTACATATGTTGAAAAAATGAAGATATTAGACTATTTTATAATTGCAAATGGTAACGAATGTGATTAAAGGCTCTTTTCCTATTTCAAAAGTTTTCGTTTTCGAGGGTAATAGCTACGTATGTTGGAAAAATGAAGATATTAGACTATTTTATGATTGCACATGGTAAAGAATGTGGTTAAAGGCTCTTTTTCTATGGCAAAAGTTTTAGTTTTCGAGGGTAATAGCTACGTATGTTGAAAAAATGAAGATATTAGACTATTTTATGATTGCAAATGGTAAAGAAAGTGCTTAAAGGCTCTTTTCCTATTTCAAAAGTTTTAGTTTTCGAGGGTAATAGCTACGTATGTTGAAAAAATGAAGATATTAGACTATTATATGATTGCAAATGGTAAAGAATGTGATTAAAGGCTCTTTTCCTATGTCAAAAGTTTTAGTTTTCGAGAGTAATAGCTACATATGTTGAAAAAATGAAGATATTAGACTATTTTATAATTGCAAATGGTAACGAATGTGATTAAAGGCTCTTTTCCTATGTCAAAAGTTTTAGTTTTCGAGGGTAATAGCTACGTATGTTGAAAAAATGAAGATATTAGACTATTTTATGATTGTAAATGGTAAAGAATGTGATTAAAGGCTCTTTTTCTATGTCAAAAGTTTTAGTTTTCGAGGGTAATAGCTACGTATGTTGAAAAAATGAAGATATTAGACTATTTTTTTATTGCACATGGTAACGAATGTGATTAAAGGCTCTTTTCCTATGTCAAAAGTTTTAGTTTTCGAGGGTAATAGCTACGTATGTTGAAAAAATGAAGATATTGGACTATTTTATGATTGCAAATGGTAAAGAATGTGATTAAAGGCTCTTTTCCTATGTCAAAAGTTTTAGTTTTCGAGGGTAATAGCTACGTATGTTGAAAAATGAAGATATTAGACTCTTTTATAATTCCAAATGGTAACGAATGTGATTAAAGGCTCTTTTCCTATGTCAAAAGTTTTAGTTTTTGAGGGTAATAGCTACGTATGTTGAAAAAATTAAGATATTAGACTATTTTATGATTGCACATGGTAAAGAATGTGATTAAAGGCTCTTTTCCTAAGTCAAAAGTTTTAGTTTTCGAGGGTAATAGCTACGTATGTTGGAAAAATGAAGATATTAGACTATTTTTTGATTGCACATGGTAAAGAATGTGATTAAAGGCTCTTTTCCTATGTCAAAAGTTTTAGTTTTCGAGGGTAATAGCTACGTATGTTGGAAAAACGAAGATATTAGACTATTTTATGATTGCACATGGTAAAGAAAGTACTTAAAGGCTCTTTCCTATTTCAAAAGTTTTAGTTTTCGAGGGTAATAGCTACGTATGTTGAAAAAATGAAGATATTAGACTATTTTATGATTGCACACGGTAAAGAATGTGATTAAAGGCTCTTTTCCTATTTCAAAAGTTTTAGTTTTCGAGGGTAATAGCTACGTATGTTGAAAAAATGAAGATATTAGACTATTTTATAATTGCAAATGGTAACGAATGTGATTAAAGGCTCTTTTCAAATGTCAAAAGGTTTAGTTTTCGAGGGTAATAGCTACGTATGTTGAAAAAATGAAGATATTAGACTATTTTATGATTGCCAATGGTAAAGAATATGATTAAAGGCTCTTTTCCTATGTCAAAAGTTTTAGTTTTCGAGGGTAATAGCTACGTATGCTGAAAAAATGAAGATATTTGACTATTTTATGATTGCACATGGTAAAGAAAGTGCTTAAAGGCTCTTTTCCTATTTCAAAAGTTTTAGTTTTCGAGGGTAATAGCTACGTATGTTGAAAAAATGAAGATATTAGACTATTTTATGATTGCAAATGGTAAAGAATATGATTAAAGGCTCTTTTTCTATGTCAAAAGTTTTAGTTTTCGAGGGTAATAGCTACGTATGCTGAAAAAATGAAGATATTTGACTATTTTATGATTGCACATGGTAAAGAAAGTGCTTAAAGGCTCTTTTCCTCTTTCAAAAGTTTTAGTTTTCGAGGGTAATAGCTACGTATGTTGAAAAAATGAAGATATGAGACTATTTTATGATTGCAAATGGTAAAGAATGTGATTAAAGGCTCATTTCCTATGTCAAAAGTTTTAGTTTTCGAGGGTAATAGCTACGTATGTTGGAAAAATGAAGATATTAGACTATTTTATGATTGCACATGGTAAAGAAAGTGCTTAAAGGCTCTTTTCCTATTTCAAAAGTTTTAGTTTTCGAGGGTAATAGCTACGTATGTTGAAAAAATGAAGATATTAGACTATTTTATGATTGCAAATGGTAAAGAATGTGATTAAAGGCTCTTTTCCTATGTCAAAAGTTTTAGTTTTCGAGAGTAATAGCTACATATGTTGAAAAAATGAAGATATTAGACTATTTTATAATTGCAAATGGTAACGAATGTGATTAAAGGCTCTTTTCCTATTTCAAAAGTTTTCGTTTTCGAGGGTAATAGCTACGTATGTTGGAAAAATGAAGATATTAGACTATTTTATGATTGCACATGGTAAAGAATGTGGTTAAAGGCTTTTTTTCTATGGCAAAAGTTTTAGTTTTCGAGGGTAATAGCTACGTATGTTGAAAAAATGAAGATATTAGACTATTTTATGATTGCAAATGGTAAAGAAAGTGCTTAAAGGCTCTTTTCCTATTTCAAAAGTTTTAGTTTTCGAGGGTAATAGCTACGTATGTTGAAAAAATGAAGATATTAGACTATTATATGATTGCAAATGGTAAAGAATGTGATTAAAGGCTCTTTTCCTATGTCAAAAGTTTTAGTTTTCGAGAGTAATAGCTACATATGTTGAAAAAATGAAGATATTAAACTATTTTATAATTGCAAATGGTAACGAATGTGATTAAAGGCTCTTTTCCTATGTCAAAAGTTTTAGTTTTCGAGGGTAATAGCTACGCATGTTGAAAAAATGAAGATATTAGACTATTTTATGATTGCAAATGGTAAAGAATGTGATTAAAGGCTCTTTTCCTATGTCAAAAGTTTTAGTTTTCGAGGTAATAGCTACGTATGTTGAAAAAATAAGATATTAGACTATTTTATGATTGCAATGGTAAAGAATGTGATTAAAGGCTCTTTTCCTATGTCAAAAGTTTTAGTTTTCGAGGGTAATAGCTACGTATGTTGAAAAAATGAAGATATTAGACTATTTTATGATTGCACATGGTAAAGAATGTGATTAAAGGCTCTTTTCCTATGTCAAAAGTTTTAGTTTTCGAGGGTAATAGCTACGTATGTTGAAAAATGAAGATATTAGACTATTTTATGATTGCACATGGTAAAGAATGTGATTAAAGGCTCTTTTCTATGTCAAAAGTTTTAGTTTTCGAGGGTAATAGCTACGTATGTTGGAAAAATGAAAATATTAGACTATTTTATGATTGCAATGGTAAAGAATGTGATTAAAGGCTCTTTTCCTATGTCAAAAGTTTTAGTTTTCGAGGGTAATAGCTACGTATGTTGAAAAAAGAAGATATTAGACTATTTTATGATTGCACATGGTAAAGAATGTGATTAAAGGCTCTTTTCCTATGTCAAAAGTTTTAGTTTTCGAGGGTAATAGACGTATGTTGACAAAATGAAGATATTAGACTATTTTATGATTGCAAATGGTAAAGAATGTGATTAAAGGCTCTTTTCCTATGTCAAAAGTTTAGTTTTCGAGGGTAATAGCTACGTATGTTGGAAAAATGAAGATATTAGACTATTTTATGATTGCAAATGGTAAAGAATGTGATTAAAGGCTCTTTTCCTATGTCAAAAGTTTTAGTTTTCGAGGGTAATAGCTACGTATGTTGGAAAAAATGAAGATATTAGACTATTTTATGATTGCACATGGTAAAGAAAGTGCTTAAAGGATCTTTTCCTATTTCAAAAGTTTTAGTTTTCGAGGGTAATAGCTACGTATGTTGAAAAAATGACGATATTAGACTATTTTATGATTGCACATGGTAAAGAATGTGATTAAAGGCTCTTTTCCTATGTCAAAAGTTTTAGTTTTCGAGGGTAATAGCTACGTATGTTGAAAAAATGAAGATATTAGACTATTTTATGATTGCAAATGGTAAAGAATGTGATTAAAGGCTCTTTTCCTATGTCAAAAGTTTTAGTTTTCGAGGGTAATAGCTACGTATGTTGAAAAAATGAAGATATTAGACTATTTTATAATTGCAAATGGTAACGAATGTGATTAAAGGCTCTTTTCCTATGTCAAAAGTTTTAGTTTTCGAGGGTAATAGCTACGTATGTTGAAAAAATGAAGATATTAGACTATTTTATGATTGCAAATGGTAAAGAATGTGATTAAAGGCTCTTTTCCTATGTCAAAAGTTTTAGTTTTCGAGGGTAATAGCTACGTATGTTGGAAAAATGAAGATATTAGACTATTTTATGATTGCACATGGTAAAGAATGTGATTAAAGGCTCTTTTCCTATGTCAAAAGTTTTAGTTTTCGAGGGTAATAGCTACTATGTTGAAAAAATGAAGATATTAGACTATTTTATGATTGCAAATGGTAAAGAATGTGATTAAAGGCTCTTTTCCTATGTCAAAAGTTTTAGTTTTCGAGGGTAATAGCTACGTATGCTGGAAAAATGAAGATATTAGACTATTTTATGATTGCAAATGGTAAAGAATGTGATTAAAGGCTCTTTTCCTATGTCAAAAGTTTTAGTTTTCGAGGGTAATAGCTACGTATGTTGAAAAAATGAAGATATTAGACTATTTTATGATTGCAAATGGTAAAGAATGTGATTAAAGGCTCTTTTCCTATGTCAAAAGTTTTAGTTTTCGAGGGTAATAGCTACGTATGTTGAAAAAATGAAGATATTAGACTATTTATAATTGCAAATGGTAAAGAATGTGATTAAAGGCTCTTTTCCTATGTCAAAAGTTTTAGTTTTCGAGGGTAATAGCTACGTATGTTGAAAAAATGAAGATATTAGACTATTTTATAATTGCAAATGGTAACGAATGTGATTAAAGGCTCTTTTCCTATGTCAAAAGTTTTAGTTTTCGAGGGTAATAGCTACGTATGTTGAAAAAATGAAGATATTAGACTTTTATGATTGCAAATGGTAAAGAATGTGATTAAAGGCTCTTTTCCTATGTCAAAAGTTTTAGTTTTCGAGGGTAATAGCTACGTATGTTGAAAAAATGAAGATATTAGACTATTTTATGATTGCAAATGGTAAAGAATGTGATTAAAGGCTCTTTTCCTATTTCAAAAGTTTTAGTTTTCGAGGGTAATAGCTACGTATGTTGAAAAAATGAAGATATTAGACTATTTTATGATTGCAAATGGTAAAGAATGTGATTAAAGGCTCTTTTCCTATTTCAAAAGTTTTAGTTTTCGAGGGTAATAGCTACGTATGTTGAAAAAATGAAGATATTAGACTATTTTATGATTGCAATGGTAAAGAATGTGATTAAAGGCTCTTTTCCTATGTCAAAAGTTTTAGTTTTCGAGGGTAATAGCTACGTATGTTGAAAAAATGAAGATATTAGACTATTTTATGATTGCACATGGTAAAAAATGTGATTAAAGGCTCTTTTCCTATGTCAAAAGTTTTAGTTTTCGAGGGTAATAGCTACGTATGTTGAAAAAATGAAGATATTAGACTATTTTATGATTGCACATGGTAAAGAATGTGATTAAAGGCTCTTTTCCTATGTCAAAAGTTTTAGTTTTCGAGGGTAATAGCTACGTATGTTGAAAAATGAAGATATTAGACTATTTTATGATTGCACATGGTAAAGAATGTGATTAAAGGCTCTTTTCCTATGTCAAAAGTTTTAGTTTTCGAGGGTAATAGCTACGTATGTTGGAAAAATGAAGATATTAGACTATTTTATGATTGCAGCAAATGGTAAAGAATGTGATTAAAGGCTCTTTTCCTATGTCAAAAGTTTTAGTTTTCGAGGGTAATAGCTACGTATGTTGAAAAAATGAAGATATTAGACTATTTTATGATTGCATATGGTAAAGAATGTGATTAAAGGCTCTTTTCCTATGTCAAAAGTTTTAGTTTTCGAGGGTAATAGCTACGTATGTTGAAAAAATGAAGATATTAGACTATTTTATGATTGCACATGGTAAAGAATGTGATTAAAGGCTCTTTTCCTATGTCAAAAGTTTTAGTTTTCGAGGGTAATAGCTACGTATGTTGGAAAAATGAAGATATTAGACTATTTTATGATTGCACATGGTAAAGAATGTGATTAAAGGCTCTTTTCCTATGTCAAAAGTTTTAGTTTTCGAGGGTAATAGCTACGTATGTTGGAAAAATGAAGATATTAGACTATTTTATGATTGCACATGGTAAAGAATGTGATTAAAGGCTCTTTTCCTATGTCAAAAGTTTAGTTTTCGAGGGTAATAGCTACGTATGTTGAAAAAATGAAGATATTAGACTATTTTATGATTGCACGAATGTGATTAAAGGCTCTTTTCCTATGTCAAAAGTTTTAGTTTTTGAGGGTAATAGCTACGTATGTTGAAAAAATGAAGATATTAGACTATTTTATGATTGCAAATGGTAAAGAATGTGATTAAAGGCTCTTTTCCTATGTCAAAAGTTTTAGTTTTCGAGGGTAATAGCTACGTATGTTGAAAAAATGAAGATATTAGACTATTTTATGATTGCAATGGTAAAGAATGTGATTAAAGGCTCTTTTCCTATGTCAAAAGTTTTAGTTTTCGAGGGTAATAGCTACGTATGTTGAAAAAATGATATTAGACTATTTTATGATTGCACATGGTAAAGAATGATTAAAGGCTCTTTTCCTATGTCAAAAGTTTTAGTTTTCGAGGGTAATAGCTACGTATGTTGAAAAAATGAAGATATTAGACTATTTTATATTGCAATGGTAAAGAATGTGATTAAAGGCTCTTTTCCTATGTCAAAAGTTTTAGTTTTCGAGGGTAATAGCTACGTATGTTGAAAAAATGAAGATATTAGACTATTTTATGATTGCAAATGGTAAAGAATGTGATTAAAGGCTCTTTTCCTATGTCAAAAGTTTTAGTTTTCGAGGGTAATAGCTACGTATGTTGAAAAAATGAAGATATTAGACTATTTTATGATTGCAAATGGTAAAGAATGTGATTAAAGGCTCTTTTCCTATGTCAAAAGTTTTAGTTTTCGAGGGTAATAGCTACGTATGTTGAAAAAATGAAGATATTAGACTATTTTATGATTGCAAATGGTAAAGAATGTGATTAAAGGCTCTTTTCCTATGTCAAAAGTTTTAGTTTTCGAGGGTAATAGCTACGTATGTTGAAAAAATGAAGATATTAGACTATTTTATGATTGCAAATGGTAAAGAATGTGATTAAAGGCTCTTTTCCTATGTCAAAAGTTTTAGTTTTCGAGGGTAATAGCTATGTATGTTGAAAAATGAAGATATTAGACTATTTTATGATTGCAAATGGTAAAGAATGTGATAAAGGCTCTTTTCCTATGTCAAAAGTTTTAGTTTTCGAGGGTAATAGCTACGTATGTTGGAAAAATGAAGATATTAGACTATTTTATGATTGCAAATGGTAAAGAATGTGATTAAAGGCTCTTTTCCTATGTCAAAAGTTTTAGTTTTCGAGGGTAATAGCTACGTATGTTGAAAAAATGAAGATATTAGACTATTTTATGATTGCAAATGGTAAAGAATGTGATTAAAGGCTCTTTTCCTATGTCAAAAGTTTTAGTTTTCGAGGGTAATAGCTACGTATGTTGAAAAAATGAAGATATTAGACTATTTTATGATTGCAAATGGTAAAGAATGTGATTAAAGGCTCTTTTCCTATGTCAAAAGTTTTAGTTTTCGAGGGTAATAGCTACGTATGTTGAAAAAATGAAGATATTAGACTATTTTATGATTGCAAATGGTAAAGAATGTGCTTAAAGGCTCTTTTCC
>NW_027065172.1:0-22902 GCF_032884065.1 Artemia franciscana
TATCATAAATAGTCTAATATCTTCATTTTTTCCACAGACATAGCTATTACCCTCGAAAACTAAAACTTTTGAAATAGGAAAAGAGCCTTTAATCACATTCTTTACCATGTGCAATCATAAAATAGTCTAATATCTTCATTTTTTCCACGTAGCTATTACCCCCGAAAACTAAAACTTTTGAAATAGGAAAAGAGCCTTTAATCACATTCTTTACCATGTGCAATCATAAAATAGTCTAATATCTTCATTTTTTCCACGGATAGCTATTACCCTCGAAAACTAAAACTTTTGAAATAGGAAAAGAGCCTTTAATCACATTCTTTACCATGTGCAATCATAAAATAGTCTAATATCGTCATTTTTCCACAACTAGCTATTACCCCCGAAAACTAAAACTTTTGAAATAGGAAAAGAGCCTTTAATCACATTCTTTACCATGTGCAATCATAAAATAGTCTAATATCTTCATTTTTTCCACAGACATAGCTATTACCCTCGAAAACTAAAACTTTTGAAATAGGAAAAGAGCCTTTAATCACATTCTTTACCATGTGCAATCATAAAATAGTCTAATATCTTCATTTTTTCCACGGACGTAGCTATTACCCCCGAAAACTAAAACTTTTGAAATAGGAAAAGAGCCTTTAATCACATTCTTTACCATGTGCAATCATAAAATAGTCTAATATCTTCATTTTTTCCACAGACGTAGCTATTACCCCGAAAACTAAAACTTTTGAAATAGGAAAAGAGCCTTTAATCACATTCTTTACCATGTGCAATCATAAAATAGTCTAATATCTTCATTTTTTCCACGGACGAAGCTATTACCCTCGAAAACTAAAACTTTTGAAATAGGAAAAGAGCCTTTAATCACATTCTTTACCATGTGCAATCATAAAATAGTCTAATATCTTCATTTTTTCCACGGATGTAGCTATTACCCCCGAAAACTAAAACTTTTGAAATAGGAAAAGAGCCTTTAATCACATTCTTTACCATGTGCAATCATAAAATAGTCTAATATCTTCATTTTTTCCACGGACTAGCTATTACCCCGAAAACTAAAACTTTTGAAATAGGAAAAGAGCCTTTAATCACATTCTTTACCATGTGCAATCATAAAATAGTCTAATATCTTCATTTTTTCCACAGACGTAGCTATTACCCCCGAAAACTAAAACTTTTGAAATAGGAAAAGAGCCTTTAATCACATTCTTTACCATGTGCAATCATAAAATAGTCTAATATCTTCATTTTTTCCACAGACGTAGCTATTACCCTCGAAAACTAAAACTTTTGAAATAGGAAAAGAGCCTTTAATCACATTCTTTACCATGTGCAATCATAAAATAGTCTAACATCTTCATTTTTTCCACGGACGTAGCTATTACCCCCGAAAACTAAAACTTTTGAAATAGGAAAAGAGCCTTTAATCACATTCTTTACCATGTGCAATCATAAAATAGTCTAATATCTTCATTATTTCCAAAGACGTAGCTATTACCCTCGAAAACTAAAACTTTTGAAATAGGAAAAGAGCCTCTTAATCACATTCTTTACATGTGCAATCATAAAATAGTCTAATATCTTCATTTTTTCCACAGGACGAGCTATTACCCCCGAAAACTAAAACTTTTGAAATAGGAAAAGAGCCTTTAATCACATTTTTTACCATGTGCAATCATAAAATAGTCTAATATCTTAATTTTTTCCACAGACATAGCTATTACCCTCGAAAACTAAAACTTTTGAAATAGGAAAAGAGCCTTTAATCATCTTCTTTACCATGTGCAATCATAAAATAGTCTAATATCGTAATTTTTTCAACATACGTAGCTATTACCACCAAAAACTAAAACTTTTGAAATAGGAAAAGAGCCTTTTTTCCACATAAAATAGTCTAACATCTTCATTTTTTCCACGGATGTAGGTATTACCCTCGAAAACTAAAACTTTTGAAATAGGAAAAGAGCCTTTAATCACATTCTTTACCATGTGCAATCATAAAATAGTCTAATATCGTCATCTTTATCCACGGACTTAGCTATTACCCCCGAAAACTAAAACTTTTGAAATAGGAAAAGAGCCTTTAATCACATTCTTTACCATGTGTAATCATGAAATAGATTAATATCTTCATTTTTTCCACGGACGAATTTATTACCCTCGAAAACTAAAACCTTTGAAATAGGAAAAGAGCCTTTAATCAAATTCTTTACCATGTGCAATCATAAAATAGTCTAATATCTTCATTTTTTCCACAAACGTAGCTATTACCCCCGAAAACTAAAACTTTTGAAATAGGAAAAGAGCCTTTAATCTATTCTTTACCATGTGCAATCATAAAATAGTCTAACATCTTCATTTTTTCCACAGATGTAGCTATTACCCTCGAAAACTAAAACTTTTGAAATAGGAAAAGAGCCTTTAATCACATTCTTTACCATGTGCAATCATAAAATAGTCTAATATCGTCATCTTTTCCACGGACGTAGCTATTACCCCCGAAAACTAAAACTTTTGAAATAGGAAAAGAGCCTTTAATCACATTCTTTACCATGTGCAATCATAAAATAGTCTAATATCTTCATTTTTTCCACAGACATAGCTATTACCCTCAAAAACTAAAACTTTTGAAATAGGAAAAGAGCCTTTAATCACATTCTTTACCATGTGCAATCATAAAATAGTCTAATATCTTCATTTTTTCCACGGACGTAGCTATTACCCCCGAAAACTAAAACTTTTGAAATAGGAAAAGAGCCTTTAATCACATTCTTTACCATGTGCAATCATAAAATAGTCTAATATCTTCATTTTTCCACAGACGTAGCTATTACCCCAAAACTAAAACTTTTGAAATAGGAAAAGAGCCTTTAATCACATTCTTTACCATGTGCAATCATAAAATAGTCTAATATCTTCATTTTTTCCACGGACGAAGCTATTACCCCCGAAAACTAAAACTTTTGAAATAGGAAAAGAGCCTTTAATCACATTCTTTACCATGTGCAATCATAAAATAGTCTAATATCTTCATTTTTTCCACGGACTAGCTATTACCCTCAAAACTAAAACTTTTGAAATAGGAAAAGAGCCTTTAATCACATTCTTTACCATGTGCAATCATAAAATAGTCTAATATCGTCATCTTTTTCCACGGACTTAGCTATTACCCCGAAAACTAAAACTTTTGAAATAGGAAAAGAGCCTTTAATCACATTCTTTACCATGTGCAATCATAAAATAGTCTAATATCTTCATTTTTTCCACAGACGTAGCTATTACCCCCGAAAACTAAAACTTTTGAAATAGGAAAAGAGCCTTTAATCACATTCTTTACCATGTGCAATCATAAAATAGTCTAATATCTTCATTTTTTCCACGGACGTAGCTATTACCCTCGAAAACTAAAACTTTTGAAATAGGAAAAGAGCCTTTAATCACATTCTTTACCATGTGCAATCATAAAATAGTCTAATATCTTCATTTTTCCACGGACGTAGCTATTACCCCCGAAAACTAAAACTTTTGAAATAGGAAAAGAGCCTTTAATCACATTCTTTACCATGTGCAATCATAAAATAGTCTAATATCTTCATTTTTCCACGACGTAGCTATTACCCCCGAAAACTAAAACTTTTGAAATAGGAAAAGAGCCTTTAATCACATTCTTTACCATGTGCAATCATAAAATAGTCTAATATCTTCATTTTTTCCACAGCTAGCTATTACCCCCGAAAACTAAAACTTTTGAAATAGGAAAAGAGCCTTTAATCACATTCTTTACCATGTGCAATCATAAAATAGTCTAATATCTTATTTTTTCCACGACATAGCTATTACCCTCGAAAACTAAAACTTTTGAAATAGGAAAAGAGCCTTTAATCACATTCTTTACCATGTGCAATCATAAAATAGTCTAATATCTATTTTTTCACATACGTAGCTATTACCCCAAAAACTAAAACTTTTGAAATAGGAAAAGAGCCTTTAATTTCTTTACCATGTGCATAAAATAGTCTAACATCTTCATTTTTTCCACGGATATAGCTATTACCCTCGAAAACTAAAACTTTTGAAATAGGAAAAGAGCCTTTAATCACATTCTTTACCATGTGCAATCATAAAATAGTCTAATATCTCATCTTTTTCCACGGACTTAGCTATTACCCCCGAAAACTAAAACTTTTGAAATAGGAAAAGAGCCTTTAATCACATTCTTTACCATGTGCAATCATAAAATAGTCTAATATCTTCATTTTTTCCACGGACGAATTTATTACCCTCGAAAACTAAAACTTTTGAAATAGGAAAAGAGCCTTTAATCAAATTCTTTACCATGTGCAATCATAAAATAGTCTAATATCTTCATTTTTTCCACAAACGTAGCTATTACCCCCGAAAACTAAAACTTTTGAAATAGGAAAAGAGCCTTTAATCACATTCTTTACCATGTGCAATCATAAAATAGTCTAATATCTTCATTTTTTCCACAGATGTAGCTATTACCCTCGAAAACTAAAACTTTTGAAATAGGAAAAGAGCCTTTAATCACATTCTTTACCATGTGCAATCATAAAATAGTCTAATATCGTCATCTTTTTCCACGGACTTAGCTATTACCCCCGAAAACTAAAACTTTTGAAATAGGAAAAGAGCCTTTAATCACATTCTTTACCATGTGCAATCATAAAATAGTCTAATATCTTCATTTTTTCCACGGACGAGCTATTACCCCCGAAAACTAAAACTTTTGAAATAGGAAAAGAGCCTTTAATCACATTCTTTACCATGTGCAATCATAAAATAGTCTAATATCTTCATTTTTTCCACGACTAGCTATTACCCCCGAAAACTAAAACTTTTGAAATAGGAAAAGATCCTTTAATTACATTCTTTACCATGTGCAATCATAAAATAGTCTAATATCTTCATTTTTTCCACGGACGTAGCTATTACCCCCGAAAACTAAAACTTTTGAAATAGGAAAAGAGCCTTTAATCACATTCTTTACCATGTGCAATCATAAAATAGTCTAATATCTTCATTTTTTCCACAGACGTAGCTATTACCCCCGAAAACTAAAACTTTTGAAATAGGAAAAGAGCCTTTAATCACATTCTTTACCATGTGCAATCATAAAATAGTCTAATATCTTCATTTTTTCCACAGACATAGCTATTACCCCCGAAAACTAAAACTTTTGAAATAGGAAAAGAGCCTTTAATCACATTCTTTACCATGTGCAATCATAAAATAGTCTAATATCTTCACTTTTTCCACGGACGTAGCTATTACCCCCGAAAACTAAAACTTTTGAAATAGGAAAAGAGCCTTTAATCACATTCTTTACCATGTGCAATCATAAAATAGTCTAATATCTTCATTTTTTCCACGGACGTAGCTATTACCCCCGAAAACTAAAACTTTTGAAATAGGAAAAGAGCCTTTAATCACATTCTTTACCATGTGCAATCATAAAATAGTCTAATATCTTCATTTTTTCCACGGACTTAGCTATTACCCTCGAAAACTAAAACTTTTGAAATAGGAAAAGAGCCTTTAATCACATTCTTTACCATGTGCAATCATAAAATAGTCTAATATCTTCATTTTTCCACGACGATAGCTATTACCCCCGAAAACTAAAACTTTTGAAATAGGAAAAGAGCCTTTAATCACATTCTTTACCATGTGCAATCATAAAATAGTCTAATATCTTCATTTTTCCACAGACGTAGCTATTATCCCAAAACTAAAACTTTTGAAATAGGAAAAGAGCCTTTAATCACATTCTTTACCATGTGCAATCATAAAATAGTCTAATATCTTCATTTTTTCCACAGGACTAGCTATTACCCCCGAAAACTAAAACTTTTGAAATAGGAAAAGAGCCTTTAATCACATTCTTTACCATGTGCAATCATAAAATAGTCTAATATCTTCATTTTTTCCACGACTAGCTATTACCCCGAAAACTAAAACTTTTGAAATAGGAAAAGAGCCTTTAATCACATTCTTTACCATGTGCAATCATAAAATAGTCTAATATCTTCATTTTTTCCACGACGTAGCTATTACCCCAAAAACTAAAACTTTTGAAATAAAAAAGAGCTTTAATCACATTCTTTACCATGTGCAATCATAAAATAGTCTAATATCTTCATTTTTTCCACGGACGTAGCTATTACCCCCGAAAACTAAAACTTTTGAAATAGGAAAAGAGCCTTTAATCACATTCTTTACCATGTGCAATCATAAAATAGTCTAATATCTTCATTTTTTCCACAGACATAGCTATTACCCTCGAAAACTAAAACTTTTGAAATAGGAAAAGAGCCTTTAATCACATTCTTTACCATGTGCAATCATAAAATAGTCTAATATCGTAATTTTTTCAAATACGTAGCTATTACCCCCGAAAACTAAAACTTTTGAAATAGGAAAAGAGCCTTTAATTTCCATGTGCAATCATAAAATAGTCTAACATCTTCATTTTTTCCACGGATGTAGCTATTACCCTCGAAAACTAAAACTTTTGAAATAGGAAAAGAGCCTTTAATCA
This sequence comes from Artemia franciscana, assembly GCF_032884065.1. NCBI lineage: Eukaryota > Metazoa > Arthropoda > Branchiopoda > Anostraca > Artemiidae > Artemia > Artemia franciscana. The sequence goes on from NW_027065172.1 coordinate 6,572, forward strand.
CATTCTTTACCATGTGCAATCATAAAATAGTCTAATATCTTCATCTTTTTCCACAGACTTAGCTATTACCCTCGAAAACTAAAACTTTTGAAATAGGAAAAGAGCCTTTAATCACATTCTTTACCATGTGCAATCATAAAATAGTTAATATCTTCATTTTTCCACGGACGAGCTATTACCCCGAAAACTAAAACTTTTGAAATAGGAAAAGAGCCTTTAATCACATTCTTTACCATGTGCAATCATAAAATAGTCTAATATCTTCATTTTTTCCACGGACGTAGCTATTACCCTCGAAAACTAAAACTTTTGAAATAGGAAAAGAGCCTTTAATCACATTCTTTACCATGTGCAATCATAAAATAGTCTAATATCTTCATTTTTCCACGGACTTAGCTATTACCCCCGAAAACTAAAACTTTTGAAATAGGAAAAGAGCCTTTAATCACATTCTTTACCATGTGCAATCATAAAATAGTCTAATATCTTCATTTTTTCCACGGACGTAGCTATTACCCCCGAAAACTAAAACTTTTGAAATAGGAAAAGAGCCTTTAATCACATTCTTTACCATGTGCAATCATAAAATAGTCTAATATCTTCATTTTTTCCACAGACGTAGCTATTACCCCCGAAAACTAAAACTTTTGAAATAGGAAAAGAGCCTTTAATCACATTCTTTACCATGTGCAATCATAAAATAGTCTAATATCTTCATTTTTTCCACGGACGTAGCTATTACCCCCGAAAACTAAAACTTTTGAAATAGGAAAAGAGCCTTTAATCACATTCTTTACCATGTGCAATCATAAAATAGTCTAATATCTTCATTTTTTCCACGGACGTAGCTATTACCCCCGAAAACTAAAACTTTTGAAATAGGAAAAGAGCCTTTAATCACATTCTTTACCATGTGCAATCATAAAATAGTCTAATATCTTCATTTTTTCCACATACGTAGCTATTACCCCCGAAAACTAAAACTTTTGAAATAGGAAAAGAGCCTTTAATCACATTCTTTACCATGTGCAATCATAAAATAGTCTAATATCTTCATTTTTTCCACGACGAGCTATTACCCTGAAAACTAAAACTTTTGAAATAGGAAAAGAGCCTTTAATCACATTCTTTACCATGTGCAATCATAAAATAGTCTAATATCTTCATTTTTTCCACAGACGTAGCTATTACCCCCGAAAACTAAAACTTTTGAAATAGGAAAAGAGCCTTTAATCACATTCTTTACCATGTGCAATCATAAAATAGTCTAATATCTTCATTTTTTCCACGAAAACCCCGAAAACTAAAACTTTTGAAATAGGAAAAGAGCCTTTAATCACATTCTTTACCATGTGCAATCATAAAATAGTCTAATATCTTCATTTTTTCCACGGACAGCTATTACCCTCGAAAACTAAAACTTTTGAAATAGGAAAAGAGCCTTTAATCACATTCTTTACCATGTGCAATCATAAAATAGTCTAATATCTTCATTTTTTCCACGGACGTAGCTATTACCCCGAAAACTAAAACTTTTGAAATAGGAAAAGAGCCTTTAATCACATTCTTTACCATGTGCAATCATAAAATAGTCTAATATCTTCATTTTTCCACAGACGTAGCTATTACCCCCGAAACTAAAACTTTTGAAATAGGAAAAGAGCCTTTAATCACATTCTTTACCATGTGCAATCATAAAATAGTCTAATATCTTCATTTTTTCCACGGACGTAGCTATTACCCCCGAAAACTAAAACTTTTGAAATAGGAAAAGAGCCTTTAATCACATTCTTTACCATGTGCAATCATAAAATAGTCTAATATCTTCATTTTTTCCACAGACATAGCTATTACCCTCGAAAACTAAAACTTTTGAAATAGGAAAAGAGCCTTTAATCACATTCTTTACCATGTGCAATCATAAAATAGTCTAATATCTTCATTTTTTCCACGGACGAAGCTATTACCCTCGAAAACTAAAACTTTTGAAATAGGAAAAGAGCCTTTAATCACATTCTTTACCATGTGCAATCATAAAATAGTCTAAAATCTTCATTTTTTCCACGGACGTAGCTATTACCCTCGAAAACTAAAACTTTTGAAATAGGAAAAGAGCCTTTAATCACATTCTTTACCATGTGCAATCATAAAATAGTCTAATATCTTCATTTTTTCCACAGACATAGCTATTACCTCGAAAACTAAAACTTTTGAAATAGGAAAAGAGCCTTTAATCACATTCTTTACCATGTGCAATCATAAAATAGTCTAATATCTTCATTTTTTCCACGGACGTAGCTATTACCCCCGAAAACTAAAATTTTGAAATAGGAAAAGAGCCTTTAATCAATTCTTTACCATGTGCAATCATAAAATAGTCTAACATCTTCATTTTTTCCACGGATGTAGCTATTACCCCCAAAACTAAAACTTTTGAAATAGGAAAAGAGCCTTTAATCACATTCTTTACCATGTGCAATCATAAAATAGTCTAATATCTTCATTTTTCCACAGACATAGCTATTACCCTCGAAAACTAAAACTTTTGAAATAGGAAAAGAGCCTTTAATCACATTCTTTACCATGTGCAATCATAAAATAGTCTAATATCTTCATTTTTCCACAGACATAGCTATTACCCCGAAAACTAAAGCTTTTGAAATAGGAAAAGAGCCTCTTAATCACATTCTTTACCATGTGCAATCATAAAATAGTCTAACATCTTCATTTTTTCCACGGATAGCTATTACCCCCGAAATAAAACTTTTGAAATAGAAAAGAGCCTTTAATCACATTCTTTACCATGTGCAATCATAAAATAGTCTAATATCTTCATTTTTTCCACGACGTAGCTATTACCCCCGAAAACTAAAACTTTTGAAATAGGAAAAGAGCCTTTAATCACATTCTTTACCATGTGCAATCATAAAATAGTCTAATATCTTCATTTTTTCCACAGACGTAGCTATTACCCCCGAAAACTAAAACTTTTGAAATAGGAAAAGAGCCTTTAATCACATTTTTTACCATGCGCAATCATAAAATAGTCTAATATCTTCATTTTTTCCACTGACGAAGCTATTACCCTCGAAAACTAAAACTTTTGAAATAGGAAAAGAGCCTTTAATCACATTCTTTACCATGTGCAATCATAAAATAGTCTAATATCTTCATTTTTTCCACGGGCGTAATATTACCCCGAAAACTAAAACTTTTGAAATAGGAAAAGAGCCTTTAATCACATTCTTTACCATGTGCAATCATAAAATAGTCTAATATCTTCATTTTTTCCACAGACATAGCTATTACCCTCGAAAACTAAAACTTTTGAAATAGGAAAAGAGCCTTTAATCATATTCTTTACCATGTGCAATCATAAAATAGTCTAATATCTTCATTCTTTCTACGGACGAAGCTATTACCCTAAAACTAAAACTTTTTAAATAGGAAAATAGCCTTTAATCACATTCTTTACCATGTGCAATCATAAAATATCTTCATTTTTTCCACGGATGTAGCTATTACCCCCGAAATAAAACTTTTGAAATAGGAAAAGAGCCTTTAATCGCATTCTTTACCATGTGCAATCATAAAATAGTCTAACATCTTCATTTTTTCCACAGACATAGCTATTACCCTCGAAAACTAAAACTTTTGAAATAGGAAAAGAGCCTTTAATCAGATTCTTTACCATGTGCAATCATAAAATAGTCTAATATCTTCATTTTTTCCAGACGTAGCTATTACCCCCGAAATCTAAAACTTTTGAAATAGGAAAAGAGCCTTTAATCACATTCTTTACCATGTGCAATCATAAAATAGTCTAATATCTTCATTTTTCCACAGACGTAGCTATTACCCCAAAAACTAAAACTTTTGAAATAGAGAAAGAGTCTTTAATCACATTCTTTACCATGTGCAATCATAAAATAGTCTAATATCTTCATTTTTTCCACGGACGTAGCTATTACCCCCGAAAACTAAAACTTTTGAAATAGGAAAAGAGCCTCTTAATCACATTCTTTACCATGTGCAATCATAAAATAGTCTAATATCTTCATTTTTTCCACGGACGAAGCTATTACCCTCGAAAACTAAAACTTTTGAAATAGGAAAAGAGCCTTTAATACATTCTTTACCATGTGCAATCATAAAATAGTCTAATATCTTCATTTTTTCCACGGACGTAGCTATTACCCTCGAAAACTAAAACTTTTGAAATAGGAAAAGAGCCTTTAATCACATTCTTTACCATGTGCAATCATAAAATAGTCTAATATCTTCATTTTTTCCACAGACGAAGCTATTACCCTCGAAAACTAAAACTTTTGAAATAGGAAAAGAGCCTTTAATCAATTCTTTACCATGTGCAATCATAAAATAGTCTAATATCTTCATTTTTTCCAGGAATGTAGCTATTACCCCCGAAAACTAAAACTTTTGAAATAGGAAAAGAGCCTTTCAATCACATTCTTTACCATGTGCAATCATAAAATAGTCTAATATCTTCATTTTTTCCAAAGACGTAGCTATTACCCCCAAAACTAAAACTTTTGAAATAGGAAAAGAGCCTTTAATCACATTCTTTACCATGTGCAATCATAAAATAGTCTAATATCTTCATTTTTCACATACGTAGCTATTACCCCCGAAAACTAAAACTTTTGAAATAGGAAAAGAGCCTTTAATCACATTCTTTACCATGTGCAATCATAAATAGTCTAATATCTTCATTTTTTCCACGGAATGTAGCTATTACCCCCGAAAACTAAAACTTTTGAAATAGGAAAAGAGCCTTTAATCACATTCTTTACCATGTGCAATCATAAAATAGTCTAATATCTTCATTTTTTCCACAGACGTAGCTATTACCCCCAAAAACTAAAACTTTTGAAATAGGAAAAGAGCCTTTAATCACATTCTTTACCATGTGCAATCATAAAATAGTCTAATATCTTCATTTTTTCCACATACGTAGCTATTACCCCCGAAAACTAAAACTTTTGAAATAGGAAAAGAGCCTTTAATCACATTCTTTACCATGTGCAATCATAAAATAGTCTAATATCTTCATTTTTTCCACGGACGTAGCTATTACCCTTGAAAACTAAAACTTTTGAAATAGGAAAAGAGTCTTTAATCACATTCTTTACCATGTGCAATCATAAAATAGTCTAATATCTTCATTTTTTCCACAGACGTAGCTATTACCCCCGAAAACTAAAACTTTTGAAATAGGAAAAGAGCCTTTAATCACATTCTTTACCATGTGCAATCATAAAATAGTCTAATATCTTCATTTTTTCCACAGACATAGCTATTACCCTCGAAAACTAAAACTTTTGAAATAGGAAAAGAGCCTTTAATCACATTCTTTACCATGTGCAATCATAAAATAGTCTAATATCTTCATTTTTTCCACGGACGAAGCTATTACCCTCGAAAACTAAAACTTTTGAAATAGGAAAAGAGCCTTTAATCACATTTTTTACCATGTGCAATCATAAAATAGTCTAATATCTTCATTTTTTCCACGGACGTAGCTATTACCCCCGAAAACTAAAACTTTTGAAATAGGAAAAGAGCCTTTAATCACATTCTTTACCATGTGCAATCATAAAATAGTCTAATATCTTCATTTTTTCCACAGACATAGCTATTACCTCGAAAACTAAAACTTTTGAAATAGGAAAAGAGCCTTTAATCACATTCTTTACCATGTGCAATCATAAAATAGTCTAATATCTTCATCTTTTTACACGGACTTAGCTATTACCCCCGAAAACTAAAACTTTTGAAATAGGAAAAGAGCCTTTAATCACATTCTTTACCATGTGCAATCATAAATAGTCTAATATCTTCATTTTTTCCACGGACGAAGCTATTACCCTCGAAAACTAAAACTTTTGAAATAGGAAAAGAGCCTTTAATCACATTCTTTACCATGTGCAATCATAAAATAGTCTAATATCTTCATTTTTTCCACAGACGTAGCTATTACCCCTAAAAACTAAAACTTTTGAAATAGGAAAAGAGCCTTTAATCACATTCTTTACCATGTGCAATCATAAAATAGTCTAACATCTTCATTTTTTCCACGGATGTAACTATTACCCCGAAAACTAAAGCTTTTGAAATAGGAAAAGAGCCTTCAATCACATTCTTTACCATGTGCAATCATAAAATAGTCTAATATCTTCAGTTTTTCCACAGACGTAGCTATTACCCCAAAAACTAAAACTTTTGAAATAGGAAAAGAGTCTTTAATCACATTCTTTACCATGTGCAATCATAAAATAGTCTAATATCTTCATTTTTTCCACAGGACGTAGCTATTACCCCCGAAAACTAAAACTTTTGAAATAGGAAAAGAGCCTTTAATCACATTCTTTACCATGTGCAATCATAAAATAGTCTAATATCTTCATTTTTTCCAAGACGTAGCTATTACCCTCGAAAACTAAAACTTTTGAAATAGGAAAAGAGCCTTTAATCACATTCTTTACCATGTGCAATCATAAAATAGTCTAATATCTCATTTTTTCCAACATACGTAGCTATTACCCCCGAAAACTAAAACTTTTGAAATAGGAAAAGAGCCTTTAATCACATTCTTTACCATGTGCAATCATAAAATAGTCTAATATCTTCATTTTTTCCACGGACGAGCTATTACCCTTGAAAACTAAAACTTTTGAAATAGGAAAAGAGCCTTTAATCACATTCTTTACCATGTGCAATCATAAAATAGTCTAATATCTTCATTTTTTCCACGGACGTAGCTATTACCCTCGAAAACTAAAACTTTTGAAATAGGAAAAGAGCCTTTAATCACATTCTTTACCATGTGCAATCATAAAATAGTCTAATATCTTCATTTTTCCACAGACATAGCTATTACCCTCGAAAACTAAAACTTTTGAAATAGGAAAAGAGCCTTTAATCACATTCTTTACCATGTGCAATCACAAAATAGTCTAATATCTCATTTTTTCCACGGACTAGCTATTACCCCCGAAAACTAAAACTTTTGAAATAGGAAAAGAGCCTTTAATCACATTCTTTACCATGTGCAATCATAAAATAGTCTAATATCTTCATTTTTTCCACGGATGTAGCTATTACCCCCGAAAACTAAAACTTTTGAAATAGGAAAAGAGCCTTTAATCACATTCTTTACCATGTGCAATCATAAAATAGTCTAATATCTTCATTTTTTCCACGGACGTAGCTATTACCCCCGAAAACTAAAACTTTTGAAATAGGAAAAGAGCCTTTAATCACATTCTTTACCATGTGTAATCATAAAATAGTCTAATATCTTCATTTTTTCCACAGACGTAGCTATTACCCCCGAAAACTAAAACTTTTGAAATAGGAAAAGAGCCTTTAATCACATTCTTTACCATGTGCAATCATAAAATAGTCTAATATCTTCATTTTTTCCAAGACATAGCTATTACCCTCGAAAACTAAAACTTTTGAAATAGGAAAAGAGCCTTTAATCACATTCTTTACCATGTGCAATCATAAAATAGTCTAATATCTTCATTTTTTCCACACGTAGCTATTACCCCCGAAAACTAAAACTTTTGAAATAGGAAAAGAGCCTTTAATCACATTCTTTACCATGTGCAATCATAAAATAGTCTAATATCTTCATTTTTTCCACGGACGAGCTATTACCCCGAAAACTAAAACTTTTGAAATAGGAAAAGAGCCTTTAATCACATTCTTTACCATGTGCAATCATAAAATAGTCTAATATCTTCATTTTTTCCACGGACTAGCTATTACCCTCGAAAACTAAAACTTTTGAAATAGGAAAAGAGCCTTTAATCACATTCTTTACCATGTGCAATCATAAAATAGTCTAATATCTTCATTTTTTCCACGGACAGCTATTACCCCGAAAACTAAAACTTTTGAAATAGGAAAAGAGCCTTTAATCACATTCTTTACCATGTGCAATCATAAAATAGTCTAATATCTTCATTTTTCCACAGACATAGCTATTACCCTGAAAACTAAAACTTTTGAAATAGGAAAAGAGCCTTTAATCACATTCTTTACCATGTGCAATCATAAAATAGTCTAATATCTTCATCTTTTTCCATGGACTTAGCTATTACCCTCGAAAACTAAAACTTTTGAAATAGGAAAAGAGCCTTTAATCACATTCTTTACCATGTGCAATCATAAAATAGTCTAATATCTTCATTTTTTCCACGGACGAAGCTATTACCCTCAAAAACTAAAACTTTTGAAATAGGAAAAGAGCCTTTAATCACATTCTTTACCATGTGCAATCATAAAATAGTCTAATATCTTCATTTTTTCCAAGACGTAGCTATTACCCTCGAAAACTAAAACTTTTGAAATAGGAAAAGAGCCTTTAATCACATTCTTTACCATGTGCAATCATAAAATAGTCTAATATCTTCATTTTTTCCACAGACATAGCTATTACCCTCGAAAACTAAAACTTTTGAAATAGGAAAAGAGCCTTTAATCACATTCTTTACCATGTGCAATCATAAAATAGTCTAATATCTTCATTTTTCCACGGACGAAGCTATTACCCACGAAAACTAAAACTTTTGACATAGGAAAAGAGCTTTTAATCACATTCTTTACCATGTGCAATCATAAAATAGTCTAATATCTTCATTTTTTCCACAGACATAGCTATTACCCTCAAAAACTAAAACTTTTGACATATGAAAAGAGCCTTTAATCACATTCTTTACCATGTGCAATCATAAAATAGTCTAATATCTTCATTTTTCCACAAACGTAGCTATTACCCAAAACTAAAACTTTTGAAATAGAAAAGAGTCTTTAATCACATTCTTTACCATGTGCAATCATAAAATAGTCTAAATCTTCATTTTTTCCACGGACGTAGCTATTACCCCCAAAACTAAAACTTTTGAAATAGGAAAAGAGCCTTTAATCACATTCTTTACCATGTGCAATCATAAAATAGTCTAACATCTTCATTTTTTCCACGGATTTAGCTATTACCCCCAAAACTAAAACTTTTGAAATAGGAAAAGAGCCTTTAATCACATTCTTTACCATGTGCAATCATAAAATAGTCTAATATCTTCATTTTTCCACAGACGTAGCTATTACCCCAAAACTAAAACTTTTGAAATAGGAAAAGAGCCTTTAATCACATTCTTTACCATGTGCAATCATAAAATAGTCTAATATCTTCATTTTTTCCACGACATAGCTATTACCCTCGAAACTAAAACTTTTGAAATAGGAAAAGAGCCTTTAATCACATTCTTTACCATGTGCAATCATAAAATAGTCTAATATCTTCATTTTTTCCACGGACGTAGCTATTACCCCCGAAAACTAAAACTTTTGAAATAGGAAAAGAGCCTTTAATCACATTCTTTACCATGTGCAATCATAAAATAGTCTAATATCTTCATTTTTTCCACGACGTAGCTATTACCCTCGAAAACTAAAACTTTTGAAATAGGAAAAGAGCCTTTAATCACATTCTTTACCATGTGCAATCATAAAATAGTCTAATATCTTCATTTTTTCCACAGAGTAGCTATTACCCCCGAAAACTAAAACTTTTGAAATAGGAAAAGAGCCTTTAATCACATTCTTTACCATGTGCAATCATAAAATAGTTAATATCTTCATTTTTTCCACGGGCGAAGCTATTACCCCGAAAACTAAAACTTTTGAAATAGGAAAAGAGCCTTTAATCACATTCTTTACCATGTGCAATCATAAATAGTCTAATATCTTCATTTTTTCCACGACGTAGCTATTACCCCGAAAACTAAAACTTTTGAAATAGGAAAAGAGCCTTTAATCACATTCTTTACCATGTGCAATCATAAAATAGTCTAATATCTTCATTTTTTCCACAGACATAGCTATTACCTCGAAAACTAAAACTTTTGAAATAGGAAAAGAGCCTTTAATCACATTTCTTTACCATGTGCAATCATAAAATAGTCTAATATCTTCATTTTTTCCACGGACATAGCTATTACCCTCGAAAACTAAAACTTTCGAAATAGGAAAAGAGCTTTAATCACATTCTTTACCATGTGCAATCATAAAATATTCTAATATCTTCATTTTTTCCACGGACGTAGCTATTACCCCAGAAAACTAAAACTTTTGAAATAGGAAAAGAGCCTTTAATCACATTCTTTACCATGTGCAATCATAAAATAGTCTAATATCTTCATTTTTTCCACAGACATAGCTATTACCCTCGAAAACTAAAACTTTTGAAATAGGAAAAGAGCCTTTAATCATATTCTTTACCATGTGCAATCATAAAATAGTCTAATATCTTCATTTTTTCCACGGACGAAGCTATTACCCTCGAAAACTAAAACTTTTGAAATAGGAAAAGAGCCTTTAATCACATTCTTTACCATGTGCAATCATAAATAGTCTAATATCTTCATTTTTTCCAAAGACGTAGATATTACCCCCGAAAACTAAAACTTTTGAAATAGGAAAAGAGCCTTTAATCACATTCTTTACCATGTGCAATCATAAAATAGTCTAATATCTTCATTTCTTCCAAAGACGTAGCTATTATCCCCAAAAACTAAAACTTTTGAAATAGGAAAAGAGTCTTTAATCACATTCTTTACCATGTGCAATCATAAAATAGTCTAATATCTTCTTTTTTTCCACGGACGTAGCTATTACCCCCGAAAACTAAAACTTTTGAAATAGGAAAAGAGCCTTTAATCACATTCTTTACCATGTGCAATCATAAAATAGTCTAATATCTTAATTTTTTCCACAGACATAGCTATTACCCTCGAAAACTAAAACTTTTGAAATAGGAAAAGAGCCTTTAATCATCTTCTTTACCATGTGCAATCATAAAATAGTCTAATATCGTAATTTTTTCAATATACATAGCTATTACCCCCGAAAACTAAAACTTTTGAAATAGGAAAAGAGCCTTTTTTCCACATAAAATAGTCTAACATCTTCATTTTTTCCACGGACGAAGCTATTACCCTCGAAAACTAAAACTTTTGAAATAGGAAAAGAGCCTTTAATCACATTCTTTACCATGTGCAATCATAAAATAGTCTAATATCTCATCTTTTCCACGGGCTTAGCTATTATCCCCGAAAACTAAAACTTTTGAAATAGGAAAAGAGCCTTTAATCACATTCTTTACCATGTGTAATCATAAAATAGATCTAATATCTTCATTTTTTCCACGGGCGAAACTATTACCCTCGAAAACTAAAACTTTTGAAATAGGAAAAGAACCTTTAATCACATTCTTTACCATGTGAAATCATAAAATAGTCTAACATCTTCATTTTTTCCACGGATGTAGCTATTATCCACGAAAACTAAAACTTTTGAAATAGGAAAAGAGCCTTTAATCACATTCTTTACCATGTGTAATCATAAAATAGTCTAATATCGTCATCTTTATCCACGGACTTAGCTATTACCCCCGAAAACTAAAACTTTTGAAATAGGAAAAGAGCCTTTAATCAAATTCTTTACCATGTGCAATCATGAAATAGTTAATATCTTCATTTTTTCCACGGACGAAGCTATTACCCCCGAAATCTAAAACTTTTGAAATAGGAAAAGAGCCTTTAATCACATTCTTTATCATGTGCAATCATAAAATAGTCTAATATCTTCATTTCTTCCACAGACGTAGCTATTATCCCCAAAAACTAAACTTTTGAAATAGAAAAAGAGTCTTTAATCAATTCTTTACCATGTGCAATCATAAAATAGTCTAATATCTTCATTTTTTCCACGGACGTAGCATTACCCCCGAAAACTAAAACTTTTGAAATAACAAAAGAGACTTTAATCACATTCTTTACCATGTGCAATCATAAAATAGTCTAATACCTTCATTTTTTCCACAGACGTAGCTATTACCCCCGAAAACAAAAACTTTTGAAATAGGAAAAGAGCCTTTAATCACATTCTTTACCATGTGCAATCATAAAATAGTGTAATATCGTAATTTTTTCAACATACGTAGCTATTACCCCCGAAAACTAAAACTTTTTAAATAGGAAAAGAGCCTTTAATAACATTTTTTACCATGTGCAATCATAAAATTTCTAACATCTTCATTTTTTCCACGGATGTAGCTATTACCCCCGAAATTTCAAACTTTTGAAATAGGAAAAGAGCCTTTAATCGCATTCTTTACCATGTGCAATCATAAAATAGTCTAACATTTTCTTTTTTTCCACAGACATAGCTATTACCCTCGAAAACTAAAACTTTTGAAATAGGAAAAGAGTCTTTAATCACATACTTTACCATGTGCAATCATAAAATAGTCCAATATCTTCATTTTTTCCACAGACGTAGCTATTACCCCCGAAAACTAAAACTTTTGACTTAGCAAAAGAGCCTTTAATCACATTCTTTACCATGTGCAATCATAAAATAGTCTAATATCTTCATTTTTCCCACAGACATAACTATTACCCTCGAAAACTAAAGCTTTTGAAATAGGAAAAGAGCCTCTAATCATATTCTTTACCATGTGCAATCATAAAATAGTCTATTATCTTCATTTTTTCCACGGACGAAGCTATTACCCTCGAAAACTAAAACTTTTGAAATAGTAAAAGAGCCTTTAATAACATTTTTTACCATGTGCAATCATAAAATAGTGTAACATCTTCATTTTTTCCACGGATTTAGCTATTACCCCCGAAATTTAAAACTTTTGAAATAAGAAAAGAGCCTTCAATCACATTCTTTACCATGTGCAATCATAAAATAGTCTAATATTTTCTTTTTTTCCACAGACATAGCTATTACGCTCGAAAACTAAAACTTTTGAAATAGGAAAAGAGCCTTTAATCACATTCTTTACCAGGTGCAATCATAAAATAGTCTAATATCTTCATCTTTTTACACGGACTTAGCTATTACCCCCGAAAACTAAAACTTTTGAAATAGGAAAAGAGCCTTTAATCACATTCTTTATCATGTGTAATCATGAAATAGATTAATATCTTCATTTTTTCCACAGACGAAGCTATTACCCTCGAAAACTAAAACCTTTGAAATAGAAAAAGAGCCTTTCATCAAATTCTTTACCATGTGCAATCATAAAATAGTCTAATATCTTCTTTTTTTTCCACAGACGTAGCTATTACCCCTAAAAACTAAAACTTTTGAAATAGGAAAAGAGCCTTTAATCAGATTCTTTACCATGTGCAATCATAAAATAGTCTAATATCTTCTTTTTTTCCACAGACGTAGCTATTACCCCTAAAAACTAAAACTTTTGAAATAGGAAAAGAGCCTTTAATCACATTCTTTACCATGTGCAATACTAAAATAGTCTAATATCGTCATTTTTTCAACATACGTAGCTATTACCCCCGAAAACTAAAACTTTTGAAATAGGAAAAGAGCCTTTAATCACATACTTTACCATGTGCAATCTAAAATAGTCTAATATCTTCATTTTTTCCACGGACGATGCTATGACCCTCGAAAACTAAAACTTTTGAAATAGGAAAAGAGCCTTTAATCTCATTCTTTACCATGTGCAATCATAAAATAGTCTAATATCTTCATTTTTTCCATGGACTTGGCTATTACCCTCGAAAACTAAAACTTTTGAAATAGGAAAAGAGCCTTTAATCACATTCTTTACCATGTGCAATCATAAAATAGTCTAATATCTTCATTTTTTCCACGGACGAAGCTATTACCCTCGAAAACTAAAACTTTTGAAATAGGAAAAGAGCCTTTAATCACATTCTTTACCATGTGCAATCATAAAATAGTCTAATATCTTCATTTTTCCCACAGACATAGCTATTACCCTGGAAAACTAAAACTTTTGAAATAGGAAAAGAACCTTTAATCACATTTTTTACCATGTGCAATCATAAAATAGTCTAATATCGTCATCTTTTTCCATGGACTTAGCTATTACCCTCGAAAACTAAAAGTTTTGAAATAGGAAAAGAGCCTTTAATCACATTCTTTACCATGTGCAATCATAAAATAGTCTAATATCTTCATTTCTTCCACAAACGTAGCTATTAATCCCAAAAACTAAAACTTTTGAAATAAGAAAAGAGTCTTTAATCACATTCTTTACCATGTGCAATCATAAAATAGTCTAATATCTTCATTTCTTCCACAAACGTAGCTATTAATCCCAAAAACTAAAACTTTTGAAATAAGAAAAGAGCCTTTAATCACATTCTTTACCATGTGCAATCATAAAATAGTCTAATATCTTCATTTTTCCACGGACGAAGCTATGACCCTCAAAAACTAAAACTTTTAAATAGGAAAAGAGCCTTTAATCTCATTCTTTACCATGTGCAATCATAAAATAGTCTAATATCTTCATTTTTTCAATGGACGTAGCTATTACCCTCGAAAACTAAAACTTTTGAAATAGGAAAAGAGCCTTTAATCACATTCTTTACCATGTGCAATCATAAAATAGTCTAATATCTTCATTTTTTCCACAGACATAGCTATTACCCTCGAAAACTAAAACTTTTGAAATAGGAAAAGAGCCTTTAATCATATTCTTTTCCATGTGCAATCATAAAATAGTCTAACATCTTCATTTTATCCACGGACGAAGCTATTACCCACGAAAACTAAAACTTTTGAAATTGGAAAAGAGCCTTTAATCACATTCTTTACCATGTGCAATCATAAAATAGTCTAATATCTTCATTTTTTCCACAGACATAGCTATTACCCTCGAAAACTAAAACTTTTGAAATAGGAAAAGAGCCTTTAATCACATTCTTTACCATGTGCAATCATAAAATAGTCTAATATCTTCATTTCTTCCACAAACGTAGCTATTAATCCCAAAAACTAAAACTTTTGAAATAAGAAAAGAGTCTTTAATCACATTCTTTACCATGTGCAATCATAAAATAGTTTAAAATCCTCATTTTTTCCACGGACGTAGCTATTACCCCCAAAACTAAAACTTTTGAAATAGGAAAAATGCCTTTAATCACATTCTTTACCATGTGCAATCATAAAATAGTCTAACATCTTCATTTTTTCCACGGATTTAGCTATCACCCCCAAAATCTAAAACTTTTGAAATAGGAAAAGAGCCTTTAATCACATTCTTTACCATGTGCAATCATAAAATAGTCTAATATCTTCATTTCTTCCACAGACGTAGCTATTATCCCCAAAAACTAAAACTTTTGAAATAGGAAAGAGCTTTAATCACATTCTTTACCATGTACAATCATAAAATAGTCTTATATCTTCATTTTTTCCACTGACATAGCTTCTACCCTCGAGAACTAAAACTTTTGAAATAGGAAAAGAGCCTTTAATCACATTCTTTACCATGTGCAATCATAGAATAGTCTAATATCTTCATTTTTTCCACGGACGTAGCTATAACCCCCGAAAACTAAAACTTTTCAAATAGGAAAAGAGCCTTTAATCACATTCTTTACCGTGTGCAATCATAAAATAGTCTAATATCTTCATTTTTTCCACGAACGAAGCTATTACCCTCGAAAACTAAAACTTTTGAAATAGGAAAAGAGCCTTTAATCACATTCTTTACCATGTGCAATCATAAAATAGTCTAATAGCTTCATTTTTTCAACAGAGGTAGCTATTACCCCCGAAAACTAAAACTTTTGAAATAGGAAAAGAGCCTTTAATCACATTCTTTACCATGTGTAATCATGAAATAGTTTAATATCTTCATTTTTTCCACGGGCTAAGCTATTACCCTCGAAAACTAAAACTTTTGAAATAGGAAAAGAGCCTTTAATCACATTCTTTAGCATGTGCAATCATAATATAGTCTAATATCTTCATTTTTTCCAAAGACGTAGATATTACCCCCGAAAACTAAAACTTTTGAAATAGGAAAAGAGCCTTTAATCACATTCTTTACCATGTGCAATCATAAAATAGTCTAATATCTTCATTTTTTCCACAGACATAGCTATTACCTTCGAAAACTAAAACTTTTGACATAGGAAAAGAGCCTTTAATCACATTCTTTACCATGTTCAATCATAAAATAGTCTAATGTCTTCATTTTTTCCACGGACTTAGCTATTACCCCCGAAAATTAAAACTTTTGAAATAGGAAAAGAGTCTTTAATCACATTCTTTACCCTGTGCAATCATAAAATAGTCTAATATCTTCTTTTTTTCCACGGACATAGCTATTACCCCCGAAAACTAAAACTTTTGAAATAGGAAAAGAGCCTTTAATCACATTCTTTACCATATGCAATCATAAAATAGTCTAATATCTTCATTTTTCCCACAGACATAACTATTAC
>NW_027065172.1:23002-42936 GCF_032884065.1 Artemia franciscana
TATCTTCATTTTTTCCACAGACGTAGCTATTACCCTCGAAAACTAAAACTTTTGAAATAGGAAAAGAGCCTTTAAATAAATTCTTTACAATGTGCAATCATAAAATAGTCTAATATCTTCATTTTTTCACGGACGTAGCTATTACCCCCGAAAACTAAAACTTTTGAAATAGGAAAAGAGCCTTTAATCACATTCTTTACCATGTGTAATCATAAAATAATCTAATATCTTCATTTTTTCCAAACGGACGTAGCTATTACCCTCGAAAACTAAAACTTTTGAAATAGGAAAAGAGCCTTTAATCAATTCTTTACCATGTGCAATCATAAAATAGTCTAATATCTTCATTTTTTCCAAGACATAGCTATTACCCTCGAAAACTAAAACTTTTGAAATAGGAAAAGAGCCTTTAATCACATTCTTTACCATGTGCAATCATAAAATAGTCTAATATCTTCATTTTTTCCACACGAAGCTATTACCCTCGAAAACTAAAACTTTTGAAATAGGAAAAGAGCCTTTAATCACATTCTTTACCATGTGCAATCATAAAATAGTCTAATATCTTCATTTTTTCCATGGACGTAGCTATTACCCTCGAAAACTAAAACTTTTGAAATAGGAAAAGAGCCTTTAATCACATTCTTTACCATGTGCAATCAAAATAGTCTAATATCTTCATTTTTTCCACAGACATAGCTATTACCTCGAAAACTAAAACTTTTGAAATAGGAAAAGAGCCTTTAATCACATTCTTTACCATGTGCAATCATAAAATAGTCTAATATCTTCATTTTTTCACATGTAGCTATTACCCCGAAAACTAAAACTTTTGAAATAGGAAAAGAGCCTTTAATCACATTCTTTACCATGTGCAATCATAAAATAGTCTAATATCTTCATTTTTTCCACGGATGTAGCTATTACCCCCGAAAACTAAAACTTTTGAAATAGGAAAAGAGCCTTTAATCACATTCTTTACCATGTGCAATCATAAAATAGTCTAATATCTTCATTTTTTCCACAGACATAAGCTATTACCCTCGAAAACTAAAACTTTTGAAATAGGAAAAGAGCCTTTAATCACATTCTTTACCATGTGCAATCATAAAATAGTCTAATATCTTCATTTTTTCCACAGACGTAGCTATTACCCTCGAAAACTAAAACTTTTGAAATAGGAAAAGAGCCTTTAATAACATTCTTTACCATGTGCAATCATAAAATAGTCTAATATCTTCATTTTTTCCACGGACGTAGCTATTACCCCCGAAAACTAAAACTTTTGAAATAGGAAAAGAGCCTTTAATCACATTCTTTACCATGTGCAATCATAAAATAGTCTAATATCTTCATTTTTTCCACGGACGTAGCTATTACCCCCGAAAACTAAAACTTTTGAAATAGGAAAAGAGCCTTTAATCACATTCTTTACCATGTGCAATCATAAAATAGTCTAATATCTTCATTTTTTCAACATACGTAGCTATTACCCTCGAAAACTAAAACTTTTGAAATAGGAAAAGAGCCTTTAATCACATTCTTTACCATGTGCAATCATAAAATAGTCTAATATCTTCATTTTTATCCACAGACGTAGCTATTACCCGAAAACTAAAACTTTTGAAATAGGAAAAGAGCCTTTAATCACATTCTTTACCATGTGCAATCATAAAATAGTCTAATATCTTCATTTTTTCCACAGACATAGCTATTACCCTCGAAAAACTAAAACTTTTGAAATAGGAAAAGAGCCTTTAATCACATTCTTTACCATGTGCAATCATAAAATAGTCTAATATCTTCATTTTTTCCACGGACAAAGCTATTACCCTCGAAAACTAAAACTTTTGAAATAGGAAAAGAGCCTTTAATCACATTCTTTACCATGTGCAATCATAAAATAGTCTAATATCTTCATTTTTTCCACAGACGTAGCTATTACCCCGAAAACTAAAACTTTTGAAATAGGAAAAGAGCCTTTAATCACATTCTTTACCATGTGCAATCATAAAATAGTCTAACATCTTCATTTTTTCCACGATGTAGCTATTACCCCCGAAATCTAAAACTTTTGAAATAAGAAAAGAGCCTTTAATCACATTCTTTACCATGTGCAATCATAAAATAGTCTAATATCTTCATTTTTTCCACGGACGTAGCTATTACCCCCGAAAACTAAAACTTTTGAAATAGGAAAAGAGCCTTTAATCACATTCTTTACCATGTGCAATCATAAAATAGTCTAATATCTTCATTTTTTCCACAGACGTAGCTATTACCCTCGAAAACTAAAACTTTTGAAATAGGAAAAGAGCCTTTAATCACATTCTTTACCATGTGCAATCATAAAATAGTCTAATATCTTCATTTTTTCAACATACGTAGCTATTACCCCCGAAAACTAAAACTTTTGAAATAGGAAAAGAGCCTTTAATCACATTCTTTACCATGTGCAATCATAAAATAGTCTAACATCTTCATTTTTTCCACGGATGTAGCTATTACCCTCGAAAACTAAAACTTTTGACATAGGAAAAGAGCCTTTAATCACATTCTTTACCATGTGCAATCATAAAATAGTCTAATATCTTCATTTTTTCCACAGACGTAGCTATTACCCTCGAAAACTAAAACTTTTGAAATAGGAAAAGAGCCTTTAATCACATTCTTTACCATGTGCAATCACAAAATAGTCTAATATCTTCATTTTTTCCACAGACATAGCTATTACCCTCGAAAACTAAAACTTTTGAAATAGGAAAAGAGCCTTTAATCACATTCTTTACCATGTGCAATCATAAAATAGTCTAATATCTTCATTTTTTCCACGGACGTAGCTATTACCCTCGAAAACTAAAACTTTTGAAATAGGAAAAGAGCCTTTAATCACATTCTTTACCATGTGCAATCATAAAATAGTCTAATATCTTCATTTTTTCCACAGACATAGCTATTACCCTCGAAAACTAAAACTTTTGAAATAGGAAAAGAGCCTTTAATCACATTCTTTACCATGTGTAATCATGAAATAGATTAATATCTTCATTTTTTCCACGGACAAGCTATTACCCTCGAAAACTAAAACTTTTGAAATAGGAAAAGAGCCTTTAATCACATTCTTTACCATGTGCAATCATAAAATAGTCTAATATCTTCATTTTTCCACAGACGTAGCTATTATCCCCGAAAACTAAAACTTTTGAAATAGAAAAGAGCCTTTAATCACATTCTTTACCATGTGCAATCATAAAATAGTCTAATATCTTCATTTTTCCACGGACGTAGCTATTACCCCGAAAACTAAAACTTTTGAAATAAGAAAAGAGCCTTTAATCACATTCTTTACCAGTGCAATCATAAAATAGTCTAATATCTTCATTTTTTCCACAGACGTAGCTATTACCCCCGAAAACTAAAACTTTTGAAATAGGAAAAGAGCCTTTAATCACATTCTTTACCATGTGCAATCATAAAATAGTGTAATATCGTAATTTTTTCAACATACGTAGCTATTACCCCCGAAAACTAAAACTTTTGAAATAGGAAAAGAGCCTTTAATCACATTCTTTACCATGTGCAATCATAAAATAGTCTAATATCTTCATTTTATCCACGAACGAAGCTAATACCCTTGAAAACTAAAACTTTTGAAATAGGAAAAGAGTCTTTAATCACATTCTTTACCATGTGCAATCATAAAATAGTCTAATATCTTCATTTTTTCCACAGACATAGCTATTACCCTCGAAAACTAAAACTTTTGAAATAGAAAAAGAGCCTTTAATCACATTCTTTACCATGTGTAATCATAAAATAGATTAATATCTTCATTTTTTCCACGGACAAAGCTATTACCCTCGAAAACTAAAACTTTTGAAATAGGAAAAGAGCCTTTAATCACATTCTTTACCATGTGCAATCATAAAATAGTCTAATATCTTCATTTTTTCCACAGACATAGCTATTACCCTCGAAAACTAAAACTTTTAAAATAGGAAAAGAGCCTTTAATCAGATTCTTTACCATGTGCAATCATAAAATAGTCTAATATCTTCATTTTTTCCACGGATGTAGCTATTACCCCCGAAATCTAAAACTTTTGAAATAGGAAAAGAGCCTTTAATCACATTCTTTATCAAGTGCAATCATAAAATAGTCTAATATCTTCATTTCTTCCACAGACGTAGCTATTATCCCCAAAACTAAAACTTTTGAAATAGGAAAAGAGTCTTTAATCACATTCTTTACAATGTGCAATCATAAAATAGTCTAATATCTTCATTTTTTTCACGGACGTAGCTATTACCCCCGAAAACTAAAACTTTTGAAATAGGAAAAGAGCCTTTAATCACATTCTTTACCATGTGCAATCATAAAATAGTCTAATATCTTCATTTTTTCCACAGACGTAGCTATTACCCTCGAAAACTAAAACTTTTGAAATAGGAAAAGAGCCTTTAATCACATTCTTTACCATGTGCAATCATAAAATAGTCTAATATCTTCATTTTTTCCACGGACGAAGCTATTACCCTCGAAAACTAAAACTTTTGAAATAGGAAAAGAGCCTTTAATCACATTCTTTACCATGTGCAATCATAAAATAGTCAAAAATCTTCATATTTTCCACGGACGTAGCTATTACCCTCGAAAACTAAAACTTTTGAAATAGGAAAAGAGCCTTTAATCACATTCTTTACCATGTGCAATCATAAAATAGTCTAATATCTTCATTTTTTCACATGGACGTAGCTATTACCCTCGAAAACTAAAACTTTTGAAATAGGAAAAGAGCCTTTAATCACATTCTTTACCATGTGCAATCATAAAATAGTCTAATATCTTCATTTTTTCACAGACATAGCTATTACCCTCGAAAACTAAAACTTTTGAAATAGGAAAAGAGCCTTTAATCACATTCTTTACCATGTGCAATCATAAAATAGTCTAATATCTTCATTTTTTCCACGGACGTAGCTATTACCCGAAAACTAAAACTTTTGAAATAGGAAAAGAGCCTTTAATCACGTTCTTTACCATTTGCAATCATAAAATAGTCTAATATCTTAATTTTTTCCACAGACATAGCTATTACCCTCGAAAACTAAAACTTTTGAAATAGGAAAAGAGCCTTTAATTACATTCTTTACCATGTGCAATCATAAAATAGTCTAATATCTTCATTTTTTCCACGGACATAAGCTATTACCCTCGAAAACTAAAACTTTTGAAATAGGAAAAGAGCCTTTAATCAATTCTTTACCATGTGCAATCATAAAATAGTCTAATATCTTCATTTTTTCCACGGACGTAGCTATTACCCCCGAAACTAAAACTTTTGAAATAGAAAAGAGCCTTTAATCACATTCTTTACCATGTGCAATCATAAAATAGTCTAATATCTTCATTTTTCCCACAGTAGCTATTACCCCCGAAAACTAAAACTTTTGAAATAGGAAAAGAGCCTTTAATCACATTCTTTAGCATGTGCAATCATAAAATAGTCTAATATCTTCATTTTTTCAACATACGTAGCTATTACCCCGAAAACTAAAACTTTTGAAATAGGAAAAGAGCCTTTAATCACATTTTTTACCATGTGCAATCATAAAATAGTCTAATATCTTCATTTTTTCCACGGACGTAGCTATTACCCTCGAAAACTAAAACTTTTGAAATAGGAAAAGAGCCTTTAATCACATTCTTTACCATGTGCAATCATAAAATAGTCTAATATCTTCATTTTTTCCACAGACGTAGCTATTACCACCCGAAAACTAAAACTTTTGAAATAGGAAAAGAGCCTTTAATCACATTCTTTACCATGTGCAATCATAAAATAGTCTAATATCTTCATTTTTTCCACAGACATAGCTATTACCCTCGAAAACTAAAACTTTTGAAATAGGAAAAGAGCCTTTAATCACATTCTTTACCATGTGCAATCATAAAATAGTCTAATATCTTCATTTTTTCCACGGACGTAGCTATTACCCTCGAAAACTAAAACTTTTTGAAATAGGAAAAGAGCCTTTAATCACATTCTTTACCATGTGCAATCATAAAATAGTCTAACATCTTCATTTTTTCCACGGATGTAGCTATTACCCCCGAAAATTTAAAACTTTTGAAATAGGAAAAGAGCCTTTAATCACATTCTTTACCATGTGCAATCATAAAATAGTCTAATATCTTCGTTTTTTCCACAGACATAGCTATTACCCTCGAAAACTAAAACTTTTGAAATAGGAAAAGAGCCTTTAATCAAATTCTTTACCATGTGCAATCATAAAATAGTCTAACATCTTCATTTTTTCCACGGATGTAGCTATTACCCCCGAAATCTAAAACTTTTGAAATAGGAAAAGAGCCTTTAATCACATTCTTTACCATGTGCAATCATAAAATAGTCTAATATCTTCATTTTTCCACAGACATAGCTATTACCCCGAAAACTAAAACTTTTGAAATAGGAAAAGAGCCTCTAATCACATTCTTTACCATGTGCAATCATAAAATAGTCTAACATCTTCATTTTTTCCACGGACGTAGCTATTACCCCCGAAAACTAAAACTTTTGAAATAGGAAAAGAGCCTTTAATCATTATTTACCATGTGCAATCATAAAATATTCTAATATCTTCATTTTTTCCACGGACGTAGCTATTACCCTCTAAAATTAAAACTTTTGAAATAGGAAAAGAGCCTTTAATCACATTCTTTACCATTTGCAATCATAAAATAGTCTAATATCTTCATTTTTTCCACGGACATAGCTATTACCCCCGAAACTAAAACTTTTGAAATAGGAAAAGAGCCTTTAATCACATTCTTTACCATGTGTAATCATGAAATAGATTAATATCTTCATTTTTTCCACAGACGAAGCTATTACCCTCGAAAACTAAAACTTTTGAAATAGGAAAAGAGCCTTTAATCATTCTTTACCATGTGCAATCATAAAATAGTCTAATATCTTCATTTTTTCACAGAATAGCTATTACCCTCGAAAACTAAAACTTTTGAAATAGGAAAAGAGCCTTTAATCACATTCTTTACCATGTGCAATCATAAAATAGTCTAATATCTTCATTTTATCCAAACGACGTAGCTATTACCCCTCGAAAACTAAAACTTTTGAAATAGGAAAAGAGCCTTTAATCACATTCTTTACCATGTGCAATCATAAAATAGTCTAATATCTTCATTTTCTTCAACATACGTAGCTATTACCCTCGAAAACTAAAACTTTTGAAATAGGAAAAGAGCCTTTAATCACATTCTTTACCATGTGCAATCATAAAATAGTCTAACATCTTCATTTTTTCACAGGATGTAGCTATTACCCCCGAAACTAAAACTTTTGAAATAGGAAAAGAGCCTTTCATCACATTCTTTACCATGTGCAATCATAAAATAGTCTAATATCTTCATTTTTTCCAAACGGACGTAGCTATTACCCCCAAAAACTAAAACTTTTGAAATAGGAAAAGAGCCTTTAATCACATTCTTTACCATGTGCAATCATAAAATAGTCTAATATCTTCATTTTTTCTCAACATACGTAGCTATTACCCCCGGAAACTAAAACTTTTGAAATAGGAAAAGAGCCTTTAATCACATTCTTTACCATGTGCAATCATAAAATAGTCTAATATCTTCATTTTTTCCACGGACGTAGCTATTACCCTGAAAACTAAAACTTTTGAAATAGGAAAAGAGTCTTTAATCACATTCTTTACCATGTGCAATCATAAAATAGTCTAATATCTTCATTTTTTCCACAGACGTAGCTATTACCCCCGAAAACTAAAACTTTTAAATAGGAAAAGAGCCTTTAATCACATTCTTTACCATGTGCAATCATAAAATAGTCTAATATCTTCATTTTTCCACAGACATAACTATTACCCTCGAAAACTAAAACTTTTGAAATAGGAAAAGAGCCTCTAATCATATTCTTTACCATGTGCAATCATAAAATAGTCTAATATCTTCATTTTTTCCACGGACGAAGCTATTACCCTCGAAAACTAAAACTTTTGAAATAGGAAAAGAGCCTTTAATAACATTTTTTACCATGTGCAATCATAAAATAGTCTAATATCTTCATTTTTTCCAGATGTAGCTATTACCCCCGAAAACTAAAACTTTTGAAATAGGAAAAGAGCCTTTAATCACATTCTTTACCATGTGCAATCATAAAATAGTCTAATATCTTCATTTTTTCCACAGACATAGCTATTACCTCGAAAACTAAAACTTTTGAAATAGGAAAAGAGCCTTTAATCACATTCTTTACCAGGTGTAATCATAAAATAGTCTAATATCTTCATTTTTTACACGGATTAGCTATTACCCCCGAAAACTAAAACTTTTGAAATAGGAAAAGAGCCTTTAATCACATTCTTTACCATGTGCAATCATAAAATAGTCTAATATCTTCATTTTTTCCACGGACGAAGCTATTACCCTCGAAAACTAAAACCTTTTGAAATAGGAAAAGAGCCTTTAATCAATTCTTTACCATGTGCAATCATAAAATAGTCTAATATCTTCATTTTTTCCACAGAAGCTATTACCCCTCGAAAACTAAAACTTTTGAAATAGGAAAAGAGCCTTTAATCATTCTTTACCATGTGCAATCATAAAATAGTCTAACATCTTCATTTTTTCCACGGATGTAAGCTATTACCCCGAAATAAAACTTTTGAAATAGGAAAAGAGCCTTTAATCACATTCTTTACCATGTGCAATCATAAAATAGTCTAATTGTCTTCATTTTTTCCACAGACGTAGCTATTACCCCCGAAAACTAAAACTTTTGAAATAAAAAAAGAGCCTTTAATCACATTCTTTACCATGTGCAATCATAAAATAGTCTAATATCTTCATTTTTTCCAGGACGTAGCTATTACCCCCGAAAACTAAAACTTTTGAAATAGGAAAAGAGCCTTTAATCACATTCTTTACCATGTGCAATCATAAAATAGTCTAATATCTTCATTTTTTCCAACAGACGTAGCTATTACCCTCGAAAACTAAAACTTTTGAAATAGGAAAAGAGCCTTTAATCACATTCTTTACCATGTGCAATCATAAAATAGTGTAATATCGTCATTTTTCACATACGTAGCTATTACCCCCGAAAACTAAAACTTTTGAAATAGGAAAAGAGCCTTTAATCACATTCTTTACCATGTGCAATCATAAAATAGTCTAATATCTTCATTTTTTCCACGGACGAAGCTATTACCCTGAAAACTAAAACTTTTGAAATAGGAAAAGAGCCTTTAATCACATTCTTTACCATGTGCAATCATAAAATAGTCTAATATCTTCATTTTTTCCACGGACGTAGCTATTACCCTCGAAAACTAAAACTTTTGAAATAGGAAAAGAGCTTTAATCACATTCTTTACCATGTGCAATCATAAAATAGTCTAATATTCATTTTTCCACAGACATAGCTATTACCCTCGAAAACTAAAACTTTTGAAATAGGAAAAGAGCCTTTAATCACATTCTTTACCATGTGCAATCATAAAATAGTCTAATATCGTCATCTTTTTCCACGGACTTAGCTATTACCCCCGAAAACTAAAACTTTTGAAATAGGAAAAGAGCCTTTAATCACATTCTTTACCATGTGCAATCATAAAATAGTCTAACATCTTCATTTTTTCCACGGACGTAGCTATTACCCCCGAAATCTATAACTTTTGAAATAGGAAAAGAGTCTTTAATCACATTCTTTATCATGTGCAATCATAAAATAGTCTAATATCTTCATTTTTTCCACGGACGTAGCTCTTACCCCGAAAACTAAAACTTTTGAAATAGGAAAAGAGCCTTTAATCACATTCTTTACCATGTGCAATCATAAAATAGTCTAATATCTTCATTTTTTCCACAGACGTAGCTATTACCCCCGAAAACTAAAACTTTTGAAATAGGAAAAGAGCCTTTAATCACATTCTATACCATGTGCAATCATAAAATAGTCTAATATCTTCATTTTTTCCAAAGACATAGCTATTACCCTCGAAAACTTTTGAAATAGGAAAAGAGCCTTTAATCACATTCTTTACCATGTGCAATACTAAAATAGTCTAATATCGTCATTTTTTCAACATACGTAGCTATTACCCCCGAAAACTAAAACTTTTGAAATAGGAAAAGAGCCTTTAATCACATACTTTACCATGTGCAATCTAAAATAGTCTAATATCTTCATTTTTTCCACGGACGATGCTATGACCCTCGAAAACTAAAACTTTTGAAATAGGAAAAGAGCCTTTAATCTCATTCTTTACCATGTGCAATCATAAAATAGTCTAATATCTTCATTTTTTCCATGGACTTGGCTATTACCCTCGAAAACTAAAACTTTTGAAATAGGAAAAGAGCCTTTAGTTTCATTTTTTACCATGTGCAATCATAAAATAGTCTAATATCTTCATTTTTTCCACGGACAAAGCTATTACCCTCGAAAACTAAAACTTTTGAAATAGGAAAAGAGCCTTTAATCACATTCTTTACCATGTGCAATCATAAAATAGTCTAATATCTTCATTTTTCACAGACATAGCTATTACCCTGGTAAACTAAAACTTTTGAAATAGGAAAAGAACCTTTAATCACATTTTTTACCATGTGCAATCATAAAATAGTCTAATATCGTCATCTTTTTCCATGGACTTAGCTATTACCCTCGAAAACTAAAACTTTTGAAATAGAAAAAGAGCCTTTAATCACATTCTTTACCATGTGCAATCATAAAATAGTCTAATATCTTCATTTTTCCACGGACGAAGCTATGACCCTCAAAAACTAAAACTTTTGAAATAGGAAAAGAGCCTTTAATCATTCTTTACCATGTGCAATCATAAAATAGTCTAACATTTTTATTTTTCCACGGACGTAGCTATTACCCTCGAAAACTAAAACTCTTGAAATAGGAAAAGAGCCTTTAATCATATTCTTTACCATGTGCAATCATAAAATAGTCTAATATCTTCATTTTTCCACAGACATAGCTATTACCCTCGAAAACTAAAACTTTTGAAATAGGAAAAGAGCCTTTAATCATATTCTTTACCATGTGCAATCATAAATAGTCTAATATCTTCATTTTTTCCACGGACGAAGCTATTACCCTCAAAAACTAAAACTTTTGAAATAGGAAAAGAGCCTTTAATCACATTCTTTACCATGTGCAATCATAAAATAGTCTAATATCTTCATTTCTTCCACAGACGTAGCTATTATCCCCAAAAACTAAAACTTTTGAAATAGGAAAAGAGTCTTTAATCACATTCTTTACCATGTGCAATCATAAAATAGTCTAATATCTTCATTTTTCCACGGACGTAGCTATTACCCCCGAAAACTAAAACTTTTGAAATAGGAAAAGAGTCTTTAATCACATTCTTACCATGTGCAATCATAAAATAGTCTAATATCTTCATTTTTTCCACAGACGTAGCTATTACCCCCGAAAACTAAAACTTTTGAAATAGGAAAAGAGCCTTTAATCACATTCTTTACCATGTGCAATCATAAAATAGTCTAATATCGTCATTTTTTCAATATACATTAGCTATTACCCCCGAAAACTAAAACTTTTGAAATAGGAAAAGAGCCTTTAATCACATTCTTTACCATGTGCAATCATAAAATAGTCTAATATCTTCATTTTTCCACGGACGTAGCTATTACCCCGAAAACTAAAACTTTTGAAATAGGAAAAGAGCCTTTAATCACATTCTTTACCATGTGCAATCATAAAATAGTCTAATATCTTCATCTTTATCCACGGACTTAGCTATTACCCCGAAAACTAAAACTTTTGAAATAGGAAAAGAGCCTTTAATCACATTCTTTACCATGTGTAATCATAAATAGTCTAATATCTTCATTTTTTCCACGGCGTAGCTATTACCCTCGAAAACTAAAACTTTTTAAATAGGAAAAGAGCCTTTAATCACATTCTTTACCATGTGCAATCATAAAATAGTCTAATATCTTCATTTTTTCCACAGACATAGCTATTACCCTCGAAAACTAAAACTTTTGAAATAGGAAAAGAGCCTTTAATTACATTCTTTACCATGTGCAATCATAAAATAGTCTAATATCGTCATCTTTTTCCACAGACTTAGCTATTACCCCCGAAAACTAAAACTTTTGAAATAGGAAAAGAGCCTTTAATCACATTCTTTACCATGTGTAATCATGAAATAGTTTAATATCTTCATTTTTTCCACGGACGAAGCTATTACCCTCGAAAACTAAAACTTTTGAAATAGGAAAAGAGCCTTTAATCACATTCTTTACCATGTGCAATCATAAAATAGTCTAATATCTTCATTTTTTCCAAAGACGTAGCTATTATCCCCGAAAACTAAAACTTTTGAAATAGGAAAAGAGCCTTTAATCACATTCTTTACCATGTGCAATCATAAAATAGTCTAATATCTTCATTTTTTCCACAGACATAGCTATTACCCCCGAAAACTAAAACTTTTGAAATAGGAAAAGAGCCTTTAATCACATTCTTTACCATGTTCAATCATAAAATAGTCTAATATCTTCATTTTTTCCACGGACTTAGCTATTACCCCCGAAAACTAAAACTTTTGAAATAGGAAAAGAGTCTTTAATCACATTCTTTACCATGTGCAATCATAAAATAGTCTAATATCTTCTTTTTTCCACAGACATAGCTATTACCCCCGAAAACTAAAACTTTTGAAATAGGAAAAGAGCCTTTAATCACATTCTTTACCATTGCAATCATAAAATAGTCTAATATCTTCATTTTTTCCACAGTAGCTATTACCCCGAAAACTAAAACTTTTGAAATAGGAAAAGAGCCTTAATCATATTCTTTATCATGTGCATCATAAAATAGTCTATTATCTTCATTTTTCCACGGACGTAGCTATTACCCTAAAACTAAAACTTTTGAAATAGGAAAAGAGCCTTTAATCACATTCTTTACCATGTGCAATCAAAATAGTCTAATATCTTCATTTTTTCCACGGACGTAGCTATTACCCCCGAAAACTAAAACTTTTGAAATAGGAAAAGAGCCTTTAATCACATTCTTTACCATGTGCAATCATAAAATAGTCTAATATCTTCATTTTTCCAAAGACGTAGCTATTACCCTCGAAAACTAAAAGTTTTGAAATAGGAAAAGAGCCTTTAATCACATTCTTTACCATGTGCAATCATAAAATAGTCTAATATCTTCATTTTTTCCACATACGTAGCTATTACCCCCGAAAACTAAAACTTTTGAAATAGGAAAAGAGCCTTTAATCACATTCTTTACCATGTGCAATCATAAAATAGTCTAATGTCTTATTTTTCCACGGATGTAGCTATTACCCCCGAAAACTAAAACTTTTGAAATAGGAAAAGAGCCTTTAATCACTTCTTTACCATGTGCAATCATAAAATAGTCTAATATCTTCATTTTTTCACAGACATAAGCTATTACCCCCGAAAACTAAAAGCTTTGAAATAGGAAAAGAGCCTCTAATCATATTCTTTACCATGTGCAATCATAAAATAGTCTAATATCTTCATTTTTTCCACGGAGAAGCTATTACCCTCGAAAACTAAAACTTTTGAAATAGGAAAAGAGCCTTTAATCACATTCTTTACCATGTGCAATCATAAAATAGTCTAATATCTTCATTTTTTCCACGGATGTAGCTATTATCCCCGAAAACTAAAACTTTTGAAATAAGAAAAGAGCCTTTAATCACATTCTTTACCATGTAATCATAAAATAATCTAATATCTTCATTTTTTCCCACGGGCGAAACTATTACCCTCGAAAACTAAAACTTTTGAAATAGGAAAAGACCTTTAATCAAATTTTTTACCATGTGAAATCATAAAATAGTCTAACATCTTCATTTTTTCCACGGATGTAGCTATTATCCACGAAAACTAAAACTTTCGAAATAGGAAAAGAGCCTTTAATCACATTCTTTACCATGTGTAATCATAAAATAGTCTAATATCGTCATCTTTATCCACGGACTTAGCTATTACCCCCGAAAACTAAAACTTTTGAAATAGGAAAAGAGCCTTTAATCACATTCTTTTCCATGTGCAATCATAAAATAGTCTAATATCTTCATTTTATCCACGGACGAAGCTATTACCCTCGAAAACTAAAACTTTGGAAATAGGAAAAGAGCCTTTAATCACACTCTTTACCATGTGCAATCATAAAATAGTCTAATATCTTCATTTTTTCCACAGACATAGCTATTACCCTCGAAAACAAAACTTTTGAAATAGGAAAAGAGCCTTTAATCACATTCTTTACCATGTGCAATCATAAAATAGTCTAATATCTTCATTTCTTCCACAGACGTAGCTATTATTCCCAAAAACTAAAACTTTTGAAATAAGAAAAGAGTCTTTAATCACATTCTTTACCATGTGCAATCATAAAATAGTCTAATATCCTCATTTTTTCCACGGACATAGCTATTACCCCCAAAACTAAAACTTTTGAAATAGGAAAAATGCCTTTAATCACATTCTTTACCATGTGCAATCATAAAATAGTCTAAAATCTTCAATTTTTCCACGGATTTAGCTATCACCCTCAAAATCTAAAACTTTTGAAATAGGAAAAGAGCCTTTAATCACATTCTTTACTATGTGCAATCATAAAATAGTCTAATATCTTCATTTTTTCCACAGACGTAGCTATTATCCCCAAAAACTAAAACTTTTGAAATAGGAAAAGAGTCTTTAATCACATTCTTTACCATGTACAATCATAAAATAGTGTTATATCTTCATTTTTTCCACTGACATAGCTTCTACCCTCGAGAACTAAAACTTTTGAAATAGGAAAAGAGCCTTTAATCACATTCTTTACCATGTGTAATCATGAAATAGATTAATATCTTCATTTTTTCCACGGAGGAAGCTATTACCCTCGAAATCTAAAACTTTTGAAATAGGAAAAGAGCTTTTAATCATTCTTTACCATGTGCAATCATAAAATAGTCTAATATTTTCTTTTTTTTCCACAGACATAGCTATTACGCTCGAATACTAAAACTTTTGAAATAGGAAAAGAGCCTTTAATCACATTCTTTACCAGGTGCAATCATAAAATAGTTAAATATCTTCATCTTTTTCCACGGACTTAGCTATTACCCCCAAAAACTAAAACTTTTGAAATAGGAAAAGAGCCTTTAATCACATTCTTTATCACGTGTTATCATGAAATAGATTAATATCTTCATTTTTTCCACGGACGAAGCTATTACCCTCGAAAACTAAAACTTTTGAAATAGGAAAAGAACCTTTAATCAAATTCCTTACCATGTGCAATCATAAAATAGTCTAATATCTTCTTTTTTCCACAGACATAGCTATTACCCCCAAAAACTAAAACTTTTGAAATAGGAAAAGAGCCTTTAATCAGATTCTTTACCATTTGCAATCATAAAATAGTCTAACATCTTCATTTTTTCCATGGATGTAGCTATTACTCCCGAAATCGAAAAGTTTTGAAATAGGAAAAGAGCCTTTAATCACATTCTTTATCATGTGCAATCATAAAATAGTCTATTATCTTCATTTCTTCCACAGACGTAGCTTTTATCCCTAAATACTAAAACTTTTGAAATAGAAAAAGAGTCTTTAATCACATTCTTTACCATATGCAATCGTAAAATAGTCTAATATCTTCATTTTTTCCACGGACGTAGCTATTACCCCCGAAAACTAAAACTTTTGAAATAGGAAAAGAGTCTTTAATCACATTCTTTACCATGTGCAATCATAAAATAGTCTAATATCTTCATTTTTTCCAAAGACGTAGCAATTACCCTCGAAAACTAAAACTTTTGAAATAGGAAAAGAGCCTTTAATCACATTCTTTACCATGTGCAATCATAAAATAGTGTAATATCGTCATTTTTTCAACATACGTAGCTATTACCCCCGAAAACTAAAACTTTTGAAATAGGAAAAGAGCCTTTAATCACATTCTTTACCAAGTGCAATCATAAAATAGTCTAATATCTTCATTTTTTCCACGGACGAAGCTAATACCCTTGAAAACTAAAACTTTTGAAATAGAAAAAGAGTCTTTAATCACATTCTTTATTATGTGCAATCATAAAATAGTCTAATATCTTCATTTTTTCCACGGACGTAGCTATTGCCCTCGAAAACTAAAACTTTTGACATAGGAAAAGAGCCTTTAATCAAATTCTTTACCATGTGCAATCATAAAATAGTCTAATATTTTCATTTTTTCCACAGACATAGCTATTACCCTCGATAACTAAAACTTTTGAAATAGGAAAAGAGCCTTTAATCACATTCTTTACCATGTGCAATCATAAAATAGTCTAACATCTTCATTTTTTCCACGGATGTAGCTATTACCCCCGAAATCTATAACTTTTGAAGTAGGAAAAGAGCCTTTAATCACACTCTTTACCATGTGTAATCATAAAATAGTCTAATATCTTCATTTTTTCCACAGACGTAGCTATTACCCCCCGAAAACTAAAACTTTTGAAATAGGAAAAGAGACTTTAATCACATTCTATACCATTTGCAATCATAAAATAGTCTAATATCTTCATTTTTTCCAAAGACATAGCTATTACCCTCGAAAACTATAACTTTTGAAATAGGAAAAGAGCCTTTAATCACATTCTTTACCATGTGCAATACTAAAATAGTCTAATATCGTCATTTTTTCAACATACGTAGCTATTACCTCCGAAAACTAAAACTTTTGAAATAGGAAAAGAGCCTTTAATCACATACTTTACCATGTGCAATCATAAAATAGTCTAATATCTTCATTTTTTCCACGGACGAAGCTATGACCCTCAAAAACTAAAACTTTTGAAATAGGAAAAGAGCCTTTAATCTCATTCTTTACCAAGTGCAATCATAAAATAGTCTAATATCTTCATTTTTTCCATGGACTTGGCTATTACCCTCGAAAACTAAAACTTTTGAAATAGGAAAAGAGCCTTTAATCACATTCTTTACCATGTGCAATCATAAAATAGTCTAATATCTTCATTTTTTCCACGGAGGAAGCTATTACCCTCGAAAACTAAAACTTTTGACATAGGAAAAAAGCCTTTAATCACATTCTTTACCATGTGCAATCATAAAATAGTCTAATATCTTCATTTTTCCCACAGACATAGCTATTACCCTCGAAAACTAAAACTTTTGAAATAGGAAAAGAACCTTTAATAGCATTTTTTACCATGTGCAATCATAAAATAGTCTAATATCGTCATCTTTTTCCATAGACTTAGCTATTACTCTCGAAAACAAAAATTTTTGAAATAGGAAAAGAGCCTTTAATCACATTCTTTACCATGTGCAATCATAAAATAGTCTAATATCTTCATTTTTTCCACGGACGAAGCTATGACCCTCAAAAACTAAAACTTTTGAAATAGGAAAAGAGGCTTTAATCTCATTCTTTACCATGTGCAATCATAAAATAGTCTAATATCTTCATTTCTTCCACAGACGTAGCTATTATTCCCAAAAACTAAAACTTTTGAAATAAGAAAAGAGTCTTTAATCACATTCTTTACCATGTGCAATCATAAAATAGTCTAACATCTTCATTTTTTCCACGGATGTAGCTATTACTCCCGAAATCGAAAAGTTTTGAAATAGGAAAAGAGCCTTTAATCACATTCTTTACCATGTGCAATCATAAAATAGTCTAATATCTTCATTTCTTCCACAGACGTAGCTATTGTTCCCAAAAACTAAAACTTTTGAAATAAGAAAAGAGTCTTTAATCACATTCTTTACCATGTGCAATCATAAAATAGTCTAACATCTTCATTTTTTCCACGGATGTAGCTATTACTCCCGAAATCAAAAAGTTTTGAAATAGGAAAAGAGCCTTTAATCACATTCTTTATCATGTGCAATCATAAAATAGTCTATTATCTTCATTTCTTCCACAGACGTAGCTTATATCCCCAAAAACTAAAACTTTTGGAATAGAAAAAGAGTCTTTAATCACATTCTTTACCATATGCAATCATAAAATAGTCTAATATCTTCGTTTTTTCCACGGACGTAGCTATTACCCCCTAAAACTAAAACTTTTGAAATAGGAAAAGAGTCTTAATCACATTCTTTACCATGTGCAATCATAAAATAGTCTAATATCTTCATTTTTTCCAAAGACGTAGCTATTACCCTCGAAACCTAAAACTTTTGAAATAGGAAAAGAGCCTTTAATCACATTCTTTACCATGTGCAATCATAAAATAGTGTAATATCGTCATTTTTTAAACATACGTAGCTATTACCCCCCGAAAACTAAAACTTTTGAAATAGGAAAAGAGCCTTTAATCACATTTTTTACCAAGTGCAATCATAAAATAGTCTAATTTCTTCATTTTTTCCACGGACGAAGCTAATACCCTTGAAAACTAAAACTTTTGAAATAGAAAAGAGTCTTTAATCACATTCTTTACCATGTGCAATCATAAAATAGTCTAATATCTTCATTTTTTCCACGGACGTAGCTATTACCCTTGAAAACTAAAACTTTTGACATAGGAAAAGAACCTTTAATCAAATTCTTTACCATGTGCAATCATAAAATAGTCTAATATTTTCATTTTTTCCACAGACATAGCTATTATCCCCAGAAACTAAAACTTTTGAAATAGGAAAAGAGTCTTTAATCACATTCTTTACCATGTACAATCATAAAATAGTCTTATATCTTCATTTTTTCCACTGACATAGCTTCTACCCTCGAGAACTAAAACTTTTGAATTAGGAAAAGAGCCTTTAATCACATTCTTTGCCATGTGCAATCATAAAATAGTCTAATATCTTCATTTTTTCCACGGACGTAGCTATTACCCCCGAAAACTAAAACTTTTTAAATAGGAAAAGAGCCTTTAATCTCATTCTTTACCGTGTGCAATCATAAAATAGTCTAATATCTTCATTTTTTCAATGGACGTAGCTATTACCCTCGAAAACTAAAACTTTTGAAATAGGAAAAGAGCCTTTAATCACATTCTTTACCATGTGCAGTCAAAAAATAGTCTAATATCTTCATTTTTTCCACAGACATAGCTATTACCCTCGAAAACTAAAACTTTTGAAATAGGAAAAGAGCCTTTAATCACATTCTTTACCATGTGCAATCATAAAATAGTCTAACATCTTCATTTTTTCCACTGATTTAGCTATTACCCCCCAAAATCTAAAACTTTTGAAATAAGAAAAGAGTCTTTAATCACATTCTTTACCATTTGCAATCATAAAATAGTCTAATATCCTCATTTTTTCCACGGACGTAGCTATTACCCCCAAAACTAAAACTTTTGAAATAGGAAAAATGCCTTTAATCACATTCTTTACCATGTGCAATCATAAAATAGTCCAACATCTTCATTTTTTCCACGGATTTAGATATTACCCCCAAAATCTAAAATATTTGAAATAGGAAAAGAGCCTTTAATCACATTTTTTACCATGTGCAATCATAAAATAGTCTAATATCTTCATTTTTTCCACGGACGTAGCTATTACCCCCCGAAAATTAAAACTTTTGAAATAGGAAAAGAGCCTTTAATCACATTCTTTACCATGTACAATTATAAAATAGTCTAATATCTTCTTTTTTTCCACGGACGAAGCTATAACCCTCGAAAACTAAAACTTTTGAAATAGGAAAAGAACCTTTAATCACATTCTTTACCATGTGCAATCATAAAATAGTCTAATATCTTCATTTTTTCCACAGAGGTAGTTATTACCTCCGAAAACTAAAATTTTTGAAATAGGAAAAGAGCATTTAATCACATTCTTTACCATGTGTAATCATGAAATAGTTTAATATCTTCATTTTTTCC
>NW_027065173.1:0-22905 GCF_032884065.1 Artemia franciscana
TCTCGAAAACTAAAACTTTGAATAGGAAAAGAGCCTTTAATCACATTCTTTACCATTTGCAATCATAAAATAGTCTAATATCTTCATTTTTTCAACATACGTAGCTATTACCCTCGAAAACTAAAACTTTTGAAATAGGAAAAGAGCCTTTAATCACATTCTTTACCATTTGCAATCATAAAATAGTCTAATATCTTCATTTTTTCAACATACGTAGCTATTACCCTCGAAAACTAAAACTTTTGAAATAGGAAAAGAGCCTTTAATCACATTCTTTACCATTTGCAATCATAAAATAGTCTAATATCTTCATTTTTTCCAACATACGTAGCTATTACCCTCGAAAACTAAAACTTTTGAAATAGGAAAAGAGCCTTTAATCACATTCTTTACCATTTGCAATCATAAAATAGTCTAATATCTCATTTTTTCAACATACGTAGCTATTACCCTCGAAAACTAAAACTTTTGAAATAGGAAAAGAGCCTTTAATCACATTCTTTACCATGTGCAATCATAAAATAGTCTAATATCTTCATTTTTTCCACAACAAAGCTATTACCCTCGAAAACTAAAACTTTTGACATAGGAAAGAGCCTTTAATCACATTCTTTACCATTTGCAATCATAAAATAGTCTAATATCTTCATTTTTTCCATACGTAGCTATTACCCTCGAAAACTAAAACTTTTGAAATAGGAAAAGAGCCTTTAATCACATTCTTTACCATTTGCAATCATAAAATAGTCTAATATCTTCATTTTTTCAACATGTAGCTATTACCCTCGAAAACTAAAACTTTTGAAATAGGAAAAGAGCCTTTAATCACATTCTTTACCATGTGCAATCATAAAATAGTCTAATATCTTCATTTTTTCAACATTCGTAGCTATTACCCTCGAAAACTAAAACTTTTGACATAGGAAAAGAGCCTTTAATCACATTCTTTACCATTTGCAATCATAAAATAGTCTAATATCTTCATTTTTTCAACATACGTAGCTATTACCCTCGAAAACTAAAACTTTTGAAATAGGAAAAGAGCCTTTAATCACATTCTTTACCATTTGCAATCATAAAATAGTCTAATATCTTCATTTTTTCAACATACGTAGCTATTACCCTCGAAAACTAAAACTTTTGAAATAGGAAAAGAGCCTTTAATCACATTCTTTACCATGTGCAATCATAAAATAGTCTAATATCTTCATTTTTTCAAGATACGTAGCTATTACCCTCGAAAACTAAAACTTTTGAAATAGGAAAAGAGCCTTGAATCACATTCTTTACCATTTGCAATCATAAAATAGTCTAATATCTTCATTTTTTCCACAGACAAAGCTATTAACCTCGAAAATTAAAACTTTTGAAATAGGAAAAGAGCCTTTAATCACATTCTTTACCATGTGCAATCATAAAATAGTCTAATATCTTCATTTTTTCAACATACAGCTATTACCCTCGAAAACTAAAACTTTTGACATAGGAAAAGAGCCTTTAATCACATTCTTTACCATTTGCAATCATAAAATAGTCTAATATCTTCATTTTTTCAACATACGTAGCTATTACCCTCGAAAACTAAAACTTTTGACATAGGAAAAGAGCCTTTAATCACATTCTTTACCATGTGCAATCATAAAATAGTCTAATATCTTCATTTTTTCAACATACGTAGCTATTACCCTCGAAAACTAAAACTTTTGAAATAGGAAAAGAGCCTTTAATCACATTCTTTACCATGTGCAATCATAAAATAGTCTAATATCTTCATTTTTTCAACATACGTAGCTATTACCCTCGAAAACTAAAACTTTTGAAATAGGAAAAGAGCCTTTAATCACATTCTTTACCATGTGCAATCATAAAATAGTCTAATATCTTCATTTTTTCAACATACGTAGCTATTACCCTCGAAAACTAAAACTTTTGAAATAGGAAAAGAGCCTTTAATCACATTCTTTACCATGTGCAATCATAAAATAGTCTAATATCTTCATTTTTTCCAACAACGTAGCTATTACCCTCGAAAACTAAAACTTTTGAAATAGGAAAAGAGCCTTTAATCACATTCTTTACCATTTGCAATCATAAAATAGTCTAATATCTTCATTTTTTCACAGACAAAGCTATTACCCGAAAACTAAAACTTTTGAAATAGGAAAAGAGCCTTTAATCACATTCTTTACCATTTGCAATCATAAAATAGTCTAATATCTTCATTTTTTCAACATACGTAGCTATTACCCTCGAAAACTAAAACTTTTGAAATAGGAAAAGAGCCTTTAATCACATTCTTTACCATTTGCAATCATAAAATAGTCTAATATCTTCATTTTTTCAACATACGTAGCTATTACCCTCGAAAACTAAAACTTTTGAAATAGGAAAAGAGCCTTTAATCACATTCTTTACCATTTGCAATCATAAAATAGTCTAATATCTTCATTTTTTCAACATACGTAGCTATTACCCTCAAAAACTAAAACTTTTGAAATAGGAAAAGAGCCTTTAATCACATTCTTTACCATTTGCAATCATTAAATAGTCTAATATCTTCATTTTTTCAACTTACGTAGCTATTACCCTCGAAAACTAAAACTTTTGAAATAGGAAAAGAGCCTTTAATCACATTCCTTACCGTTTGCAATCATAAAATTGTCTAATATCTTCATTTTTTCCACAGACAAAGCTATTACCCTCGAAAACTAAAACTTTTGAAATAGGAAAAGAGCCTTTAATCACATTCTTTACCATGTGCAATCATAAAATAGTCTAATATCTTCATTTTTTCAACATACGTAGCTATTACCCTCGAAAACTAAAACTTTTGAATAGGAAAAGAGCCTTTAATCACATTCTTTACCATTTGCAATCATAAAATAGTCTAATATCTTCATTTTTTCAACATACTTAGCTATTACCCTCGAAAACTAAAACTTTTGAAATAGGAAAAGAGCCTTTAATCACATTCTTTACCATTTGCAATCATAAAATAGTCTAATATCTTCATTTTTTCAACATACGTAGCTATTACCCTCGAAAACTAAAACTTTTGAAATAGGAAAAGAGCCTTTAATCACATTCTTTACCATTTGCAATCATAAAATAGTCTAATATCTTCATTTTTTCAACATACGTAGCTATTACCCTCGAAAACTAAAACTTTTGACATAGGAAAAGAGCCTTTAATCACATTCTTTACCATTTGCAATCATAAATAGTCTAATATCTTCATTTTTTCCACAGACGCTATTACCCTCGAAAACTAAAACTTTTGAAATAGGAAAAGAGCCTTTAATCACATTCTTTACCATGTGCAATCATAAAATAGTCTAATATCTTCATTTTTTCAACATACGTAGCTATTACCCTCGAAAACTAAAACTTTTGAAATAGGAAAAGAGCCTTTAATCACATTCTTTACCATTTGCAATCATAAAATAGTCTAATATCTTCATTTTTTCAACATACGTAGCTATTACCCTCGAAAACTAAAACTTTTGAAATAGGAAAAGAGCCTTTAATCACATTCTTTACCATTTGCAATCATAAAATAGTCTAATATCTTCATTTTTTCCACAGACGTAGCTATTACCCTCGAAAACTAAAACTTTTGAAATAGGAAAAGAGCCTTTAATCACATTCTTTACCATGTGCAATCATAAAATAGTCTAATATCTTCATTTTTTCCAACATACGTAGCTATTACCCTCGAAAACTAAAACTTTTGAAATAGGAAAAGAGCCTTTAATCACATTCTTTACCATTTGCAATCATAAAATAGTCTAATATCTTCATTTTTTCAACATACGTAGCTATTACCCTCGAAAACTAAAACTTTTGAAATAGGAAAAGAGCCTTTAATCACATTCTTTACCATTTGCAATCATAAAATAGTCTAATATCTTCATTTTTTCAACATACGTAGCTATTACCCTCGAAAACTAAAACTTTTGAAATAGGAAAAGAGCCTTTAATCACATTCTTTACCATTTGCAATCATAAAATAGTCTAATATCTTCATTTTTTCAACATACGTAGCTATTACCCTCGAAAACTAAAACTTTTGAAATAGGAAAAGAGCCTTTAATCACATTCTTTACCATGTGCAATCATAAAATAGTCTAATATCTTCATTTTTTCCACAGACGTAGCTATTACCCTCGAAAACTAAAACTTTTGAAATAGGAAAAGAGCCTTTAATCACATTCTTTACCATTTGCAATCATAAAATAGTCTAATATCTTCATTTTTTCAACATACGTAGCTATTACCCTCGAAAACTAAAACTTTTGAAATAGGAAAAGAGCCTTTAATCACATTCTTTACCATGTGCAATCATAAAATAGTCTAATATCTTCATTTTTTCAACATACGTAGCTATTACCCTCGAAAACTAAAACTTTTGAAATAGGAAAAGAGCCTTTAATCACATTCTTTACCATTTGCAATCATAAAATAGTCTAATATCTTCATTTTTTCAACATACGTAGCTATTACCCTCGAAAACTAAAACTTTTGAAATAGGAAAAGAGCCTTTAATCACATTCTTTACCATTTGCAATCATAAAATAGTCTAATATCTTCATTTTTTCAAC
Source organism: Artemia franciscana (assembly GCF_032884065.1). Classification (NCBI taxonomy): domain Eukaryota; kingdom Metazoa; phylum Arthropoda; class Branchiopoda; order Anostraca; family Artemiidae; genus Artemia; species Artemia franciscana. The sequence goes on from NW_027065173.1 coordinate 4,602, forward strand.
ATACGTAGCTATTACCCTCGAAAACTAAAACTTTTGAAATAGGAAAAGAGCCTTTAATCACATTCTTTACCATGTGCAATCATAAAATAGTCTAATATCTTCATTTTTTCAACATACGTAGCTATTACCCTCGAAAACTAAAACTTTTGACATAGGAAAAGAGCCTTTAATCACATTCTTTACCATTTGCAATCATAAAATAGTCTAATATCTTCATTTTTTCAACATACGTAGCTATTACCCTCGAAAACTAAAACTTTTGAAATAGGAAAAGAGCCTTTAATCACATTCTTTACCATGTGCAATCATAAAATAGTCTAATATCTTCATTTTTTCAAGATACGTAGCTATTACCCTCGAAAACTAAAACTTTTGAAATAGGAAAAGAGCCTTTAATCACATTCTTTACCATTTGCAATCATAAAATAGTCTAATATCTTCATTTTTTCAACATACGTAGCTATTACCCTCGAAAACTAAAACTTTTGAAATAGGAAAAGAGCCTTTAATCACATTCTTTACCATGTTTGCAATCATAAAATAGTCTAATATCTTCATTTTTTCACAGACAGCTATTACCCTCGAAAACTAAAACTTTTGAAATAGGAAAAGAGCCTTTAATCACATTCTTTACCATGTGCAATCATAAAATAGTCTAATATCTTCATTTTTTCAACATACGTAGCTATTACCCTCGAAAACTAAAACTTTTGAAATAGGAAAAGAGCCTTTAATCACATTCTTTACCATTTGCAATCATAAAATAGTCTAATATCTTCATTTTTTCAACATACGTAGCTATTACCCTCGAAAACTAAAACTTTTGAAATAGGAAAAGAGCCTTTAATCACATTCTTTACCATGTGCAATCATAAAATAGTCTAATATCTTCATTTTTTCACAGACAGCTATTACCCTCGAAAACTAAAACTTTTGAAATAGGAAAAGAGCCTTTAATCACATTCTTTACCATTTGCAATCATAAAATAGTCTAATATCTTCATTTTTTCAACATACGTAGCTATTACCCTCGAAAACTAAAACTTTTGAAATAGGAAAAGAGCCTTTAATCACATTCTTTACCATTTGCAATCATAAAATAGTCTAATATCTTCATTTTTTCAACAGACAGCTATTACCCTCGAAAACTAAAACTTTTGAAATAGGAAAAGAGCCTTTAATCACATTCTTTACCATTTGCAATCATAAAATAGTCTAATATCTTCATTTTTTCAACATACGTAGCTATTACCCTCGAAAACTAAAACTTTTGACATAGGAAAAGAGCCTTTAATCACATTCTTTACCATTTGCAATCATAAAATAGTCTAATATCTTCATTTTTTCAACATACGTAGCTATTACCCTCGAAAACTAAAACTTTTGAAATAGGAAAAGAGCCTTTAATCACATTCTTTACCATTGCAATCATAAAATAGTCTAATATCTTCATTTTTTCAACATACGTAGCTATTACCCTCGAAAACTAAAACTTTTGAAATAGGAAAAGAGCCTTTAATCACATTCTTTACCATTTGCAATCATAAAATAGTCTAATATCTTCATTTTTTCAACATACGTAGCTATTACCCTCGAAAACTAAAACTTTTGAAATAGGAAAAGAGCCTTTAATCACATTCTTTACCATTTGCAATCATAAAATAGTCTAATATCTTCATTTTTTCAACATACGTAGCTATTACCCTCGAAAACTAAAACTTTTGAAATAGGAAAAGAGCCTTTAATCACATTCTTTACCATTTGCAATCATAAAATAGTCTAATATCTTCATTTTTTCAACATACGTAGCTATTACCCTCGAAAACTAAAACTTTTGACATAGGAAAAGAGCCTTTAATCACATTCTTTACCATTTGCAATCATAAAATAGTCTAATATCTTCATTTTTTCAACATACAGCTATTACCCTCGAAAACTAAAACTTTTGAAATAGGAAAAGAGCCTTTAATCACATTCTTTACCATGTGCAATCATAAAATAGTCTAATATCTTCATTTTTTCCACAGACAAAGCTATTACCCTCGAAAACTAAAACTTTTGAAATAGGAAAAGAGCCTTTAATCACATTCTTTACCATTTGCAATCATAAAATAGTCTAATATCTTCATTTTTTCAACATACGTAGCTATTACCCTCGAAAACTAAAACTTTTGAAATAGGAAAAGAGCCTTTAATCACATTCTTTACCATGTGCAATCATAAAATAGTCTAATATCTTCATTTTTTCAACATACGTAGCGAAAACTAAAACTTTTGAAATAGGAAAAGAGCCTTTAATCACATTCTTTACCATTTGCAATCATAAAATAGTCTAATATCTTCATTTTTTCAACATACGTAGCTATTACCCTCGAAAACTAAAACTTTTGAAATAGGAAAAGAGCCTTTAATCACATTCTTTACCATTTGCAATCATAAAATAGTCTAATATCTTCATTTTTTCAACATACGTAGCTATTACCCTCGAAAACTAAAACTTTTGAAATAGGAAAAGAGCCTTTAATCACATTCTTTACCATGTGCAATCATAAAATAGTCTAATATCTTCATTTTTTCAACATACGTAGCTATTACCCTCGAAAACTAAAACTTTTGAAATAGGAAAAGAGCCTTTAATCACATTCTTTACCATTTGCAATCATAAAATAGTCTAATATCTTCATTTTTTCAACATACGTAGCTATTACCCTCGAAAACTAAAACTTTTGAAATAGGAAAAGAGCCTTTAATCACATTCTTTACCATTGCAATCATAAAATAGTCTAATATCTTCATTTTTTCAACATACGTAGCTATTACCCTCGAAAACTAAAACTTTTGACATAGGAAAAGAGCCTTTAATCACATTCTTTACCATTTGCAATCATAAAATAGTCTAATATCTTCATTTTTTCAACATACGTAGCTATTACCCTCGAAAACTAAAACTTTTGAAATAGGAAAAGAGCCTTTAATCACATTCTTTACCATTTGCAATCATAAAATAGTCTAATATCTTCATTTTTTCAACATACGTAGCTATTACCCTCGAAAACTAAAACTTTTGAAATAGGAAAAGAGCCTTTAATCACATTCTTTACCATTTGCAATCATAAAATAGTCTAATATCTTCATTTTTTCAACATACGTAGCTATTACCCTCGAAAACTAAAACTTTTGAAATAGGAAAAGAGCCTTTAATCACATTCTTTACCATGTGCAATCATAAAATAGTCTAATATCTTCATTTTTTCAACATACGTAGCTATTACCCTCGAAAACTAAAACTTTTGAAATAGGAAAAGAGCCTTTAATCACATTCTTTACCATTTGCAATCATAAAATAGTCTAATATCTTCATTTTTTCCATACAGCTATTACCCTCGAAAACTAAAACTTTTGAAATAGGAAAAGAGCCTTTAATCACATTCTTTACCATTTGCAATCATAAAATAGTCTAATATCTTCATTTTTTCAACATACGTAGCTATTACCCTCGAAAACTAAAACTTTTGAAATAGGAAAAGAGCCTTTAATCACATTCTTTACCATTGCAATCATAAAATAGTCTAATATCTTCATTTTTTCAACATACGTAGCGAAAACTAAAACTTTTGAAATAGGAAAAGAGCCTTTAATCACATTCTTTACCATTGCAATCATAAAATAGTCTAATATCTTCATTTTTTCAACATACGTAGCTATTACCCTCGAAAACTAAAACTTTTGAAATAGGAAAAGAGCCTTTAATCACATTCTTTACCATTTGCAATCATAAAATAGTCTAATATCTTCATTTTTTCAACATACGTAGCTATTACCCTCGAAAACTAAAACTTTTGAAATAGGAAAAGAGCCTTTAATCACATTCTTTACCATGTTGCAATCATAAAATAGTCTAATATCTTCATTTTTTCAACATACGTAGCTATTACCCTCGAAAACTAAAACTTTTGAAATAGGAAAAGAGCCTTTAATCACATTCTTTACCATTTGCAATCATAAAATAGTCTAATATCTTCATTTTTTCAACATACGTAGCTATTACCCTCGAAAACTAAAACTTTTGAAATAGGAAAAGAGCCTTTAATCACATTCTTTACCATGTTGCAATCATAAAATAGTCTAATATCTTCATTTTTTCAACATACGTAGCTATTACCCTCGAAAACTAAAACTTTTGAAATAGGAAAAGAGCCTTTAATCACATTCTTTACCATGTGCAATCATAAAATAGTCTAATATCTTCATTTTTTCACATACGTAGCTATTACCCTCGAAAACTAAAACTTTTGAAATAGGAAAAGAGCCTTTAATCACATTCTTTACCATTTGCAATCATAAAATAGTCTAATATCTTCATTTTTTCAACATACGTAGCTATTACCCTCGAAAACTAAAACTTTTGAAATAGGAAAAGAGCCTTTAATCACATTCTTTACCATGTGCAATCATAAAATAGTCTAATATCTTCATTTTTTCACAGACTAGCTATTACCCTCGAAAACTAAAACTTTTGAAATAGGAAAAGAGCCTTTAATCACATTCTTTACCATTTGCAATCATAAAATAGTCTAATATCTTCATTTTTTCAACATACGTAGCTATTACCCTCGAAAACTAAAACTTTTGAAATAGGAAAAGAGCCTTTAATCACATTCTTTACCATTTGCAATCATAAAATAGTCTAATATCTTCATTTTTTCCACAGACAGCTATTACCCTCGAAAACTAAAACTTTTGAAATAGGAAAAGAGCCTTTAATCACATTCTTTACCATTTGCAATCATAAAATAGTCTAATATCTTCATTTTTTCAACATACGTAGCTATTACCCTCGAAAACTAAAACTTTTGAATAGGAAAAGAGCCTTTAATCACATTCTTTACCATTTGCAATCATAAAATAGTCTAATATCTTCATTTTTTCAACATACGTAGCTATTACCCTCGAAAACTAAAACTTTTGAAATAGGAAAAGAGCCTTTAATCACATTCTTTACCATTTGCAATCATAAAATAGTCTAATATCTTCATTTTTTCAACATACGTAGCTATTACCCTCGAAAACTAAAACTTTTGAAATAGGAAAAGAGCCTTTAATCACATTCTTTACCATTTGCAATCATAAAATAGTCTAATATCTTCATTTTTTCAACATACGTAGCTATTACCCTCGAAAACTAAAACTTTTGAAATAGGAAAAGAGCCTTTAATCACATTCTTTACCATGTTTGCAATCATAAAATAGTCTAATATCTTCATTTTTTCAACATACGTAGCTATTACCCTCGAAAACTAAAACTTTTGAAATAGGAAAAGAGCCTTTAATCACATTCTTTACCATTTGCAATCATAAAATAGTCTAATATCTTCATTTTTTCAACATACGTAGCTATTACCCTCGAAAACTAAAACTTTTGAAATAGGAAAAGAGCCTTTAATCACATTCTTTACCATTTGCAATCATAAAATAGTCTAATATCTTCATTTTTTCAACATACGTAGCTATTACCCTCGAAAACTAAAACTTTTGAAATAGGAAAAGAGCCTTTAATCACATTCTTTACCATGTGCAATCATAAAATAGTCTAATATCTTCATTTTTTCCAACATACGTAGCTATTACCCTCGAAAACTAAAACTTTTGAAATAGGAAAAGAGCCTTTAATCACATTCTTTACCATTTGCAATCATAAAATAGTCTAATATCTTCATTTTTTCAACATACGTAGCTATTACCCTCGAAAACTAAAACTTTTGAAATAGGAAAAGAGCCTTTAATCACATTCTTTACCATGTGCAATCATAAAATAGTCTAATATCTTCATTTTTTCAACAGACAGCTATTACCCTCGAAAACTAAAACTTTTGAAATAGGAAAAGAGCCTTTAATCACATTCTTTACCATGTGCAATCATAAAATAGTCTAATATCTTCATTTTTTCAACAGTAGCTATTACCCTCGAAAACTAAAACTTTTGAAATAGGAAAAGAGCCTTTAATCACATTCTTTACCATGTGCAATCATAAAATAGTCTAATATCTTCATTTTTCCAACATACCCTCGAAAACTAAAACTTTTGAAATAGGAAAAGAGCCTTTAATCACATTCTTTACCATTTGCAATCATAAAATAGTCTAATATCTTCATTTTTTCAACATACGTAGCTATTACCCTCGAAAACTAAAACTTTTGACATAGGAAAAGAGCCTTTAATCACATTCTTTACCATTTGCAATCATAAAATAGTCTAATATCTTCATTTTTTCAACATACGTAGCTATTACCCTCGAAAACTAAAACTTTTGAAATAGGAAAAGAGCCTTTAATCACATTCTTTACCATGTGCAATCATAAAATAGTCTAATATCTTCATTTTTTCAACATACGTAGCTATTACCCTCGAAAACTAAAACTTTTGACATAGGAAAAGAGCCTTTAATCACATTCTTTACCATGTGCAATCATAAAATAGTCTAATATCTTCATTTTTTCAACATACGTAGCTATTACCCTCGAAAACTAAAACTTTTGAAATAGGAAAAGAGCCTTTAATCACATTCTTTACCATTTGCAATCATAAAATTGTCTAATATCTTCATTTTTTCAACATACGTAGCTATTACCCTCGAAAACTAAAACTTTTGAAATAGGAAAAGAGCCTTTAATCACATTCTTTACCATGTGCAATCATAAAATAGTCTAATATCTTCATTTTTTCAACATATAGCTATTACCCTCGAAAACTAAAACTTTTGAAATAGGAAAAGAGCCTTTAATCACATTCTTTACCATTTGCAATCATAAAATAGTCTAATATCTTCATTTTTTCAACATACGTAGCTATTACCCTCGAAAACTAAAACTTTTGAAATAGGAAAAGAGCCTTTAATCATATTCTTTACCATGTGCAATCATAAAATAGTCTAATATCTTCATTTTTTCCACAGACCTAGCTATTACCCTCGAAAACTAAAACTTTTGAAATAGGAAAAGAGCCTTTAATCACATTCGTTACCATTTCCAATCATAAAATAGTCTAATATCTTCATTTTTTCAACATACGTAGCTCTTACCCCCGAAAACTAAAACTTTTGAAATAGGAAAAGAGCCTTTAATCACATTCTTTACCATTTGCAATCATAAAATAGTCTAATATCTTCATTTTTTCCACAGACAAAGCTATTACCCTGGAAATCTAAAACTTTTGAAATAGCAAAAGAGCCTTTAATCACATTCGTTACCATTTGCAATCATAAAATAGTCTAATATCTTCATTTTTTCAACATACGTAGCTATTACCCTCGAAAACTAAAACTTTTGACATAGGAAAAGAGCCTTTAATCACATTCTTTACCATTTGCACTCATAAATTAGTCTAATATCTTCATTTTTTCAACATACGTAGCTATTACCCTCAAAAACTAAAACTTTTGAAATAGGAAAAGAGCCTTTAATCACATTCTTTACCATGTGCAATCATAAAATAGTCTAATATCTTCATTTTTTCAACATACGTAGCTATTACCCTCGAAAACTAAAACTTTTGAAATAGGAAAAGAGCCTTTAATCACATTCTTTACCATTTGCAATCATAAAATAGTCTAATATCTTCATTTTTTCAACATACGTAGCTATTACCCTCGAAAACTAAAACTTTTGAAATAGGAAAAGAGCCTTTAATCACATTCTTTACCATTTGCAATCATAAAATTGTCTAATATCTTCATTTTTTCAACATACGTAGCTATTACCCTCGAAAACTAAAACTTTTGAAATAGGAAAAGAGCCTTTAATCACATTCTTTACCATGTGCAATCATAAAATTGTCTAATATCTTCATTTTTTCAACATACGTAGCTATTACCCTCGAAAACTAAAACTTTTGAAATAGGAAAAGAGCCTTTAATCACATTCTTTACCATGTGCAATCATAAAATAGTCTAATATCTTCATTTTTTCAACATACGTAGCTATTACCCTCGAAAACTAAAACTTTTGAAATAGGAAAAGAGCCTTTAATCACATTCTTTACCATTTGCAATCATAAAATAGTCTAATATCTTCATTTTTTCAACATACGTAGCTATTACCCTCGAAAACTAAAACTTTTGAAATAGGAAAAGAGCCTTTAATCACATTCTTTACCATGTGCAATCATAAAATAGTCTAATATCTTCATTTTTTCACACGTAGCTATTACCCTCGAAAACTAAAACTTTTGAAATAGGAAAAGAGCCTTTAATCACATTCTTTACCATGTGCAATCATAAAATAGTCTAATATCTTCATTTTTTCCACAGACAGCTATTACCCTCGAAAACTAAAACTTTTGAAATAGGAAAAGAGCCTTTAATCACATTCTTTACCATTTGCAATCATAAAATAGTCTAATATCTTCATTTTTTCAACATACGTAGCTATTACCCTCGAAAACTAAAACTTTTGAAATAGGAAAAGAGTCTTTAATCACATTCTTTACCATTTGCAATCATAAAATAGTCTAATATCTTCATTTTTTCAACATACGTAGCGAAAACTAAAACTTTTGAAATAGGAAAAGAGCCTTTAATCACATTCTTTACCATTTGCAATCATAAAATAGTCTAATATCTTCATTTTTTCAACATACGTAGCTATTACCCTCGAAAACTAAAACTTTTGACATAGGAAAAGAGCCTTTAATCACATTCTTTACCATTTGCAATCATAAAATAGTCTAATATCTTCATTTTTTCAACATACGTAGCTATTACCCTCGAAAACTAAAACTTTTGAAATAGGAAAAGAGCCTTTAATCACATTCTTTACCATTTGCAATCATAAAATAGTCTAATATCTTCATTTTTTCAACATACGTAGCTATTACCCTCGAAAACTAAAACTTTTGAAATAGGAAAAGAGCCTTTAATCACATTCTTTACCATTTGCAATCATAAAATAGTCTAATATCTTCATTTTTTCAACATACGTAGCTATTACCCTCGAAAACTAAAACTTTTGAAATAGGAAAAGAGCCTTTAATCACATTCTTTACCATTGCAATCATAAAATAGTCTAATATCTTCATTTTTTCAACATACGTAGCTATTACCCTCGAAAACTAAAACTTTTGAAATAGGAAAAGAGCCTTTAATCACATTCTTTACCATTTGCAATCATAAAATAGTCTAATATCTTCATTTTTTCAACATACGTAGCTATTACCCTCGAAAACTAAAACTTTTGAAATAGGAAAAGAGCCTTTAATCACATTCTTTACCATTTGCAATCATAAAATAGTCTAATATCTTCATTTTTTCAACATACGTAGCTATTACCCTCGAAAACTAAAACTTTTGAAATAGGAAAAGAGCCTTTAATCACATTCTTTACCATTTGCAATCATAAAATAGTCTAATATCTTCATTTTTTCCAACAGACAAAGCTATTACCCTCGAAAACTAAAACTTTTGAAATAGGAAAAGAGCCTTTAATCACATTCTTTACCATTTGCAATCATAAAATAGTCTAATATCTTCATTTTTTCAACATACGTAGCTATTACCCTCGAAAACTAAAACTTTTGAAATAGGAAAAGAGCCTTTAATCACATTCTTTACCATGTGCAATCATAAAATAGTCTAATATCTTCATTTTTTCAACATACGTAGCGAAAACTAAAACTTTTGAAATAGGAAAAGAGCCTTTAATCACATTCTTTACCATTGCAATCATAAAATAGTCTAATATCTTCATTTTTTCAACATACGTAGCTATTACCCTCGAAAACTAAAACTTTTGAAATAGGAAAAGAGCCTTTAATCACATTCTTTACCATTTGCAATCATAAAATAGTCTAATATCTTCATTTTTTCAACATACGTAGCTATTACCCTCGAAAACTAAAACTTTTGAAATAGGAAAAGAGCCTTTAATCACATTCTTTACCATTTGCAATCATAAAATAGTCTAATATCTTCATTTTTTCAACATACGTAGCTATTACCCTCGAAAACTAAAACTTTTGAAATAGGAAAAGAGCCTTTAATCACATTCTTTACCATTTGCAATCATAAAATAGTCTAATATCTTCATTTTTTCAACATACGTAGCTATTACCCTCGAAAACTAAAACTTTTGAAATAGGAAAAGAGCCTTTAATCACATTCTTTACCATGTGCAATCATAAAATAGTCTAATATCTTCATTTTTTCAACATACGTAGCTATTACCCTCGAAAACTAAAACTTTTGACATAGGAAAAGAGCCTTTAATCACATTCTTTACCATTTGCAATCATAAAATAGTCTAATATCTTCATTTTTTCAACATACGTAGCTATTACCCTCGAAAACTAAAACTTTTGAAATAGGAAAAGAGCCTTTAATCACATTCTTTACCATGTGCAATCATAAAATAGTCTAATATCTTCATTTTTTCACAGACTAGCTATTACCCTCGAAAACTAAAACTTTTGAAATAGGAAAAGAGCCTTTAATCACATTCTTTACCATTGCAATCATAAAATAGTCTAATATCTTCATTTTTTCAACATACGTAGCTATTACCCTCGAAAACTAAAACTTTTGAAATAGGAAAAGAGCCTTTAATCACATTCTTTACCATTTGCAATCATAAAATAGTCTAATATCTTCATTTTTTCAACATACGTAGCTATTACCCTCGAAAACTAAAACTTTTGAAATAGGAAAAGAGCCTTTAATCACATTCTTTACCATTTGCAATCATAAAATAGTCTAATATCTTCATTTTTTCAACATACGTAGCTATTACCCTCGAAAACTAAAACTTTTGAAATAGGAAAAGAGCCTTTAATCACATTCTTTACCATTTGCAATCATAAAATAGTCTAATATCTTCATTTTTTCAACATACGTAGCTATTACCCTCGAAAACTAAAACTTTTGAAATAGGAAAAGAGCCTTTAATCACATTCTTTACCATTTGCAATCATAAAATAGTCTAATATCTTCATTTTTTCAACATACGTAGCTATTACCCTCGAAAACTAAAACTTTTGAAATAGGAAAAGAGCCTTTAATCACATTCTTTACCATTTGCAATCATAAAATAGTCTAATATCTTCATTTTTTCAACATACGTAGCTATTACCCTCGAAAACTAAAACTTTTGAAATAGGAAAAGAGCCTTTAATCACATTCTTTACCATGTGCAATCATAAAATAGTCTAATATCTTCATTTTTTCAACATACGTAGCTATTACCCTCGAAAACTAAAACTTTTGAAATAGGAAAAGAGCCTTTAATCACATTCTTTACCATTTGCAATCATAAAATAGTCTAATATCTTCATTTTTTCAACATACGTAGCTATTACCCTCGAAAACTAAAACTTTTGAAATAGGAAAAGAGCCTTTAATCACATTCTTTACCATTTGCAATCATAAAATAGTCTAATATCTTCATTTTTTCAACATACGTAGCTATTACCCTCGAAAACTAAAACTTTTGAAATAGGAAAAGAGCCTTTAATCACATTCTTTACCATGTGCAATCATAAAATAGTCTAATATCTTCATTTTTTCAACATACGTAGCTATTACCCTCGAAAACTAAAACTTTTGAAATAGGAAAAGAGCCTTTAATCACATTCTTTACCATGTGCAATCATAAAATAGTCTAATATCTTCATTTTTTCAACATACGTAGCTATTACCCTCGAAAACTAAAACTTTTGAAATAGGAAAAGAGCCTTTAATCACATTCTTTACCATTTGCAATCATAAAATAGTCTAATATCTTCATTTTTTCAACATGTAGCTATTACCCTCGAAAACTAAAACTTTTGAAATAGGAAAAGAGCCTTTAATCACATTCTTTACCATGTGCAATCATAAAATAGTCTAATATCTTCATTTTTTCAGCATACCCTCGAAAACTAAAACTTTTGAAATAGGAAAAGAGCCTTTAATCACATTCTTTACCATTTGCAATCATAAAATAGTCTAATATCTTCATTTTTTCAACATACGTAGCTATTACCCTCGAAAACTAAAACTTTTGAAATAGGAAAAGAGCCTTTAATCACATTCTTTACCATTTGCAATCATAAAATAGTCTAATATCTTCATTTTTTCAACATACGTAGCTATTACCCTCGAAAACTAAAACTTTTGAAATAGGAAAAGAGCCTTTAATCACATTCTTTACCATGTGCAATCATAAAATAGTCTAATATCTTCATTTTTTCAACATACGTAGCTATTACCCTCGAAAACTAAAACTTTTGAAATAGGAAAAGAGCCTTTAATCACATTCTTTACCATTTGCAATCATAAAATAGTCTAATATCTTCATTTTTTCAACATACGTAGCTATTACCCTCGAAAACTAAAACTTTTGAAATAGGAAAAGAGCCTTTAATCACATTCTTTACCATGTGCAATCATAAAATAGTCTAATATCTTCATTTTTTCACAGACAGCTATTACCCTCGAAAACTAAAACTTTTGAAATAGGAAAAGAGCCTTTAATCACATTCTTTACCATTTGCAATCATAAAATAGTCTAATATCTTCATTTTTTCAACATACGTAGCTATTACCCTCGAAAACTAAAACTTTTGAAATAGGAAAAGAGCCTTTAATCACATTCTTTACCATGTGCAATCATAAAATAGTCTAATATCTTCATTTTTTCAACATACGTAGCTATTACCCTCGAAAACTAAAACTTTTGAAATAGGAAAAGAGCCTTTAATCACATTCTTTACCATTTGCAATCATAAAATAGTCTAATATCTTCATTTTTTCAACATACGTAGCTATTACCCTCGAAAACTAAAACTTTTGAAATAGGAAAAGAGCCTTTAATCACATTCTTTACCATGTGCAATCATAAAATAGTCTAATATCTTCATTTTTTCACAGACAAAGCTATTACCCTCGAAAACTAAAACTTTTGAAATAGGAAAAGAGCCTTTAATCACATTCTTTACCATTTGCAATCATAAAATAGTCTAATATCTTCATTTTTTCAACATACGTAGCTATTACCCTCGAAAACTAAAACTTTTGAAATAGGAAAAGAGCCTTTAATCACATTCTTTACCATTTGCAATCATAAAATAGTCTAATATCTTCATTTTTTCAACATACAGCTATTACCCTCGAAAACTAAAACTTTTGAAATAGGAAAAGAGCCTTTAATCACATTCTTTACCATTTGCAATCATAAAATAGTCTAATATCTTCATTTTTTCAACATACGTAGCTATTACCCTCGAAAACTAAAACTTTTGAAATAGGAAAAGAGCCTTTAATCACATTCTTTACCATTTGCAATCATAAAATAGTCTAATATCTTCATTTTTTCAACATACGTAGCTATTACCCTCGAAAACTAAAACTTTTGAAATAGGAAAAGAGCCTTTAATCACATTCTTTACCATGTGCAATCATAAAATAGTCTAATATCTTCATTTTTTCAACATACGTAGCTATTACCCTCGAAAACTAAAACTTTTGAAATAGGAAAAGAGCCTTTAATCACATTCTTTACCATTTGCAATCATAAAATAGTCTAATATCTTCATTTTTTCAACATACGTAGCTATTACCCTCGAAAACTAAAACTTTTGAAATAGGAAAAGAGCCTTTAATCACATTCTTTACCATTTGCAATCATAAAATAGTCTAATATCTTCATTTTTTCAACATACGTAGCTATTACCCTCGAAAACTAAAACTTTTGAAATAGGAAAAGAGCCTTTAATCACATTCTTTACCATTGCAATCATAAAATAGTCTAATATCTTCATTTTTTCAACATACGTAGCTATTACCCTCGAAAACTAAAACTTTTGAAATAGGAAAAGAGCCTTTAATCACATTCTTTACCATTTGCAATCATAAAATAGTCTAATATCTTCATTTTTTCAACATACGTAGCTATTACCCTCGAAAACTAAAACTTTTGAAATAGGAAAAGAGCCTTTAATCACATTCTTTACCATGTGCAATCATAAAATAGTCTAATATCTTCATTTTTTCAACATACGTAGCTATTACCCTCGAAAACTAAAACTTTTGAAATAGGAAAAGAGCCTTTAATCACATTCTTTACCATTTGCAATCATAAAATAGTCTAATATCTTCATTTTTTCAACATACGTAGCTATTACCCTCGAAAACTAAAACTTTTGAAATAGGAAAAGAGCCTTTAATCACATTCTTTACCATTGCAATCATAAAATAGTCTAATATCTTCATTTTTTCAACATACGTAGCTATTACCCTCGAAAACTAAAACTTTTGAAATAGGAAAAGAGCCTTTAATCACATTCTTTACCATTTGCAATCATAAAATAGTCTAATATCTTCATTTTTTCAACATACGTAGCTATTACCCTCGAAAACTAAAACTTTTGAAATAGGAAAAGAGCCTTTAATCACATTCTTTACCATTTGCAATCATAAAATAGTCTAATATCTTCATTTTTTCAACATACGTAGCTATTACCCTCGAAAACTAAAACTTTTGAAATAGGAAAAGAGCCTTTAATCACATTCTTTACCATTTGCAATCATAAAATAGTCTAATATCTTCATTTTTTCAACATACGTAGCTATTACCCTCGAAAACTAAAACTTTTGAAATAGGAAAAGAGCCTTTAATCACATTCTTTACCATGTGCAATCATAAAATAGTCTAATATCTTCATTTTTTCAACATACGTAGCTATTACCCTCGAAAACTAAAACTTTTGAAATAGGAAAAGAGCCTTTAATCACATTCTTTACCATTTGCAATCATAAAATAGTCTAATATCTTCATTTTTTCAACATACGTAGCTATTACCCTCGAAAACTAAAACTTTTGAAATAGGAAAAGAGCCTTTAATCACATTCTTTACCATGTGCAATCATAAAATAGTCTAATATCTTCATTTTTTCAACATACGTAGCTCGAAAACTAAAACTTTTGAAATAGGAAAAGAGCCTTTAATCACATTCTTTACCATTTGCAATCATAAAATAGTCTAATATCTTCATTTTTTCAACATACGTAGCTATTACCCTCGAAAACTAAAACTTTTGACATAGGAAAAGAGCCTTTAATCACATTCTTTACCATTTGCAATCATAAAATAGTCTAATATCTTCATTTTTTCCAACATGTAGCTATTACCCTCGAAAACTAAAACTTTTGAAATAGGAAAAGAGCCTTTAATCACATTCTTTACCATGTGCAATCATAAAATAGTCTAATATCTTCATTTTTTCAACATACGTAGCTATTACCCTCGAAAACTAAAACTTTTGACATAGGAAAAGAGCCTTTAATCACATTCTTTACCATTTGCAATCATAAAATAGTCTAATATCTTCATTTTTTCAACATACGTAGCCCCTCGAAAACTAAAACTTTTGAAATAGGAAAAGAGCCTTTAATCACATTCTTTACCATGTGCAATCATAAAATAGTCTAATATCTTCATTTTTTCAACATACGTAGCTATTACCCTCGAAAACTAAAACTTTTGAAATAGGAAAAGAGCCTTTAATCACATTCTTTACCATTTGCAATCATAAAATAGTCTAATATCTTCATTTTTTCAACATACGTAGCTATTACCCTCGAAAACTAAAACTTTTGAATAGGAAAAGAGCCTTTAATCACATTCTTTACCATTTGCAATCATAAAATAGTCTAATATCTTCATTTTTTCAACATACGTAGCTATTACCCTCGAAAACTAAAACTTTTGAAATAGGAAAAGAGCCTTTAATCACATTCTTTACCATTGCAATCATAAAATAGTCTAATATCTTCATTTTTTCAACATACGTAGCTATTACCCTCGAAAACTAAAACTTTTGAAATAGGAAAAGAGCCTTTAATCACATTCTTTACCATTTGCAATCATAAAATAGTCTAATATCTTCATTTTTTCCAACATACGTAGCTATTACCCTCGAAAACTAAAACTTTTGAAATAGGAAAAGAGCCTTTAATCACATTCTTTACCATTTGCAATCATAAAATAGTCTAATATCTTCATTTTTTCAACATACGTAGCTATTACCCTCGAAAACTAAAACTTTTGAAATAGGAAAAGAGCCTTTAATCACATTCTTTACCATGTGCAATCATAAAATAGTCTAATATCTTCATTTTTTCAACATACGTAGCTATTACCCTCGAAAACTAAAACTTTTGAAATAGGAAAAGAGCCTTTAATCACATTCTTTACCATTTGCAATCATAAAATAGTCTAATATCTTCATTTTTTCACAGACAGCTATTACCCTCGAAAACTAAAACTTTTGAAATAGGAAAAGAGCCTTTAATCACATTCTTTACCATGTGCAATCATAAAATTGTCTAATATCTTCATTTTTTCCACAGACAAAGCTATTACCCTCGAAAACTAAAACTTTTGACATAGGAAAAGAGCCTTTAATCACATTCTTTACCATTTGCAATCATAAAATAGTCTAATATCTTCATTTTTTCAACATACGTAGCTATTACCCTCGAAAACTAAAACTTTTGAAATAGGAAAAGAGCCTTTAATCACATTCTTTACCATTTGCAATCATAAAATAGTCTAATATCTTCATTTTTTCAACATACGTAGCTATTACCCTCGAAAACTAAAACTTTTGAAATAGGAAAAGAGCCTTTAATCACATTCTTTACCATGTGCAATCATAAAATAGTCTAATATCTTCATTTTTTCACATACGTAGCTATTACCCTCGAAAACTAAAACTTTTGAATAGGAAAAGAGCCTTTAATCACATTCTTTACCATGTGCAATCATAAAATAGTCTAATATCTTCATTTTTTCACAGACAAAGCTATTACCCTCGAAAACTAAAACTTTTGAAATAGGAAAAGAGCCTTTAATCACATTCTTTACCATTTGCAATCATAAAATAGTCTAATATCTTCATTTTTTCAACATACGTAGCTATTACCCTCGAAAACTAAAACTTTTGAAATAGGAAAAGAGCCTTTAATCACATTCTTTACCATGTGCAATCATAAAATAGTCTAATATCTTCATTTTTTCAACATACGTAGCTATTACCCTCGAAAACTAAAACTTTTGAAATAGGAAAAGAGCCTTTAATCACATTCTTTACCATGTGCAATCATAAAATAGTCTAATATCTTCATTTTTTCAACATACGTAGCTATTACCCTCGAAAACTAAAACTTTTGAAATAGGAAAAGAGCCTTTAATCACATTCTTTACCATGTGCAATCATAAAATAGTCTAATATCTTCATTTTTTCAACATACGTAGCTATTACCCTCGAAAACTAAAACTTTTGAAATAGGAAAAGAGCCTTTAATCACATTCTTTACCATTTGCAATCATAAAATAGTCTAATATCTTCATTTTTTCAACATACGTAGCTATTACCCTCGAAAACTAAAACTTTTGAAATAGGAAAAGAGCCTTTAATCACATTCTTTACCATTTGCAATCATAAAATAGTCTAATATCTTCATTTTTTCACATACAGCTATTACCCTCGAAAACTAAAACTTTTGAAATAGGAAAAGAGCCTTTAATCACATTCTTTACCATGTGCAATCATAAAATAGTCTAATATCTTCATTTTTTCACAGACGTAGCTATTACCCTCGAAAACTAAAACTTTTGAAATAGGAAAAGAGCCTTTAATCACATTCTTTACCATTTGCAATCATAAAATAGTCTAATATCTTCATTTTTTCAACATACGTAGCTATTACCCTCGAAAACTAAAACTTTTGAAATAGGAAAAGAGCCTTTAATCACATTCTTTACCATGTGCAATCATAAAATAGTCTAATATCTTCATTTTTTCAACATACGTAGCTATTACCCTCGAAAACTAAAACTTTTGAATAGGAAAAGAGCCTTTAATCACATTCTTTACCATTTGCAATCATAAAATAGTCTAATATCTTCATTTTTTCAACATACGTAGCTATTACCCTCGAAAACTAAAACTTTTGAAATAGGAAAAGAGCCTTTAATCACATTCTTTACCATTTGCAATCATAAAATAGTCTAATATCTTCATTTTTTCAACATACGTAGCTATTACCCTCGAAAACTAAAACTTTTGAAATAGGAAAAGAGCCTTTAATCACATTCTTTACCATGTGCAATCATAAAATAGTCTAATATCTTCATTTTTTCACAGACAAAGCTATTACCCTCGAAAACTAAAACTTTTGACATAGGAAAAGAGCCTTTAATCACATTCTTTACCATTTGCAATCATAAAATAGTCTAATATCTTCATTTTTTCAACATACGTAGCTATTACCT
>NW_027065174.1:0-22867 GCF_032884065.1 Artemia franciscana
CCCAAAAACTAAAACTTTTGACATAGGAAAAGAGCCTTTAATCATATTCTTTACCATGTGCAATCATAAAATAGTCTAATATCTTAAATTCGGGGCTATTACCCCCGAAAACTAAAACTTTTGACATAGGAAAAGAGCCTTTAATCACATTCTTTACCATGTGCAATCATAAAATAGTCTAATGTCTTCATTTTTTTCCACAGACATAGCTCTTATCCCCGAAAACTAAAACTTTTGACATAGGAAAAGAGCTTTTAATCACATTCTTTACCATGTGCAATCATAAAATAGTATAATATCTTCATTTTTTCCACAGACATAGCTATTACCCCCGAAAACTAAAACTTTTGAAATAGGAAAAGAGCCTTTAATCACATTCTTTACCATGTGCGATCATAAAATAGTCTAATATCTTCATTTTTTCCACAGACATAGCTCTTACCCCCGACAACTAAATTTTTGACATAGGAAAAGAGCCTTTAATCACATTCTTTACCATGTGCAATCATAAAATAGTCTAATATCTTCATTTTTTCGACGGACGAAGCTATTACCCTCGAAAACTAAAACTTTTGACATAGGAAAAGAGCCTTTAATAACATTCTTTACTATGTGCAATCATAAAATAGTCTAATATCTTCATTTTTTTCAACATACGTAGCTATTACCCTCGAAAACTAAAACTTTTGACATAGGAAAAGAGCCTTTAATCACGTTCTTTACCATGTGCAATCATAAAACCCTCTAATATCTTCATTTTTTCAACATACGTAGCTATTACCCTCGAAAACTAAAACTTTTGAAATAGGAAAAGAGCCTTTAATCACATTCTTTACCATGTGCAATAATAAAATAGTATAAAATCTTCATTTTTTCCACAGACATAGCTATTACCGTCGAAAACTAAAACTTTTGAAATAGGAAAAGAGCCTTTGATCATATTCTTTACCATGTGCAATCATAAAATAGTCTAATATCTGCATTTTTTCAACATACGTAGCTATTACCCTCGAAAACTAAAACTTTTGACATAGGAAAAGAGCCTTTAATCACATTCTTTACCATTTGCAATCATAAAATTGTCTAATATCTTCATTTTTTCCATTATCCTCGAAAACTAAAACTTTTGACATAGGAAAAGAGCCTTTAATCACATTCTTTACCATGTTCAATCATAAAATAGTCTAATATCTTCATTTTTCACGGACGAAGCTATTACCCTCGAAAACTAAAACTTTTGACACAGGAAAAGAGCCTTTAATCACATTCTTTACAATGTGCAATCATAAAATAGTCTAATATCTTCATTTTTTCAACATACGTAGCTATTACCCTCGAAAACTAAAACTTTTGAAATAGGAAAAGAGCCTTTAATCACATTCTTTACCATGTGCAATAATTAAATAGTCTTATATCTTCATTTTTTCAACATACGTAGCTATTACCCTCGAAAACTAAAACTTTTGACATAGGAAAAGAGCCTTTAATCACCTTCTTTACCATGTGCAATCATAAAACAGTCTAATATCTTAATTTTTTCAACATACGTAGCTATTACCCTTGAAAACTAAAACTTTTGAAATAGGAAAAGAGCCTTTAATCACATTCTTTACCATGTGCAATCATAAAATAGTCTAATATCTTTATTTTTTCCACGGACGAAGTTATTACCCTCGAAAGCTAAAACTTTTGAAATAGGAAAAGAGCCTTTAATCACATTCTTTACCATGTGCAATCATAAAATAGTCTAATATCTTCATTTTTTCCACGGACGAAGCTATTACCCCCAAAAACTAAAACTTTTGACATTGGAAAAGAGCCTTAAATCACATTCTTTACCATGTGCAATCATAAAATAGTCTAATATGTTCATTTTTTCAACATACGTAGCTCTTACCCCCGAAAACTAAAACTTTTGAAATAGGAAAAGAGCCTTTAATCACATTCTTTACCATGTGCAATCATAAAATAGTCTAATATCTTCATTTTTTCACGGACGTAAGCTATTACCCTCGAAAACTAAAACTTTTGACATAGGAAAAGAGCCTTTAATCACATTCTTTACCATGTGCAATCATAAAATAGTCTAATATCTTCATTTTTTCAACATACGTAGCTATTACCCCCGAAAACTAAAACTTTTGACAATAGGAAAAGAGCCTTTAATCACATTCTTTACCATGTGCAATCATAAAATAGTCTAATATCTTCATTTTTTCCACGTAGGAAGCTATTACCCTCGAAAACTAAAACTTTTGAAATAGGAAAAGAGCCTTTAATCACATTCTTTACCATGTGCAATCATAAAATAGTCTAATATCTTCATTTTTCAACATACGTAGCTATTACCCTCGAAAACTAAAACTTTTGACATAGGAAAAGAGCCTTTAATCATATTCTTTACCATTTGCAATCATAAAATAGTCTAATATCTTCATTTTTTCAACATACGTAGCTATTACCCTCGAAAACTAAAACTTTTGAAATAGGAAAAGAGCCTTTAATCACATTCTTTACCATGTGCAATCATAAAATAGTCTAATATCTTTCATTTTTTCAACATACGTAGCTATTACCCCCGAAAACTAAAACTTTTGAAATAGGAAAAGAGCCTTTAATCACATTCTTTACCATGTGCAATCATAAAATAGTCTAATATCTTAATTTTTTAGTCAATATCTTCATTTTTCCACAGTAGCTATTACCCTCGAAAACTAAAACTTTTGAAATAGGAAAAGAGCCTTTAATCACATTCTTTACCATTTGCAATCATAAAATAGTCTAATATCTTCATTTTTTCACATAAAATAGCTATTACCCTCGAAAACTAAAACTTTTGAAATAGGAAAAGAGCCTTTAATCACATTCTTTACCATGTGCAATCATAAAATAGTCTAATATCTTCATTTTTTCACGGACGTAGCTATTACCCTCGAAAACTAAGACTTTTGAAATAGGAAAAGAGCCTTTAATCACATTCTTTACCATTTGCAATCATAAAATAGTCTAATATCTTCATTTTTTCCACTACATAGCTATTACCCCCGAAAACTAAAACTTTTGAAATAGGAAAAGAGCCTTTAATCACATTCTTTACCATTTGCAATCATAAAATAGTCTAATATCTTCATTTTTTCACATAAGTAGCTATTACCCCCGAAAACTAAAACTTTTGAAATAGGAAAAGAGCCTTTAATCACATTCTTTACCATGTGCAATCATAAAATAGTCTAATATCTTCATTTTTTCACAGACATAGCTATTACCCCCGAAAACTAAAACTTTTGAAATAGGAAAAGAGCCTTTAATCACATTCTTTACCATTTGCAATCATAAAATAGTCTAATATCTTCATTTTTTCCAACATACGTAGCTATTAACCCCCGAAAACTAAAACTTTTGAAATAGGAAAAGAGCCTTTAATCACATTCTTTACCATGTGCAATCATAAAATAGTCTAATATCTTCATTTTTTCAACATACGTAGCTATTACCCCCGAAAACTAAAACTTTTGAAATAGGAAAAGAGCCTTTAATCACATTCTTTACCATTTGCAATCATAAAATTGTCTAATATCTTCATTTTTCACATAGGTAGCTATTACCCTCGAAAACTAAAACTTTTGAAATAGGAAAAGAGCCTTAATCACATTCTTTACCATATGCAATCATAAAATAGTCTAATATCTTCATTTTTTCAACATACGTAGCTATTACCCTCGAAAACTAAAACTTTTGAAAGAGGAAAAGTGCCTTTAATCACATTCTTTACCATGTGCAATCATAAAATAGTCTAATATCTTCATTTTTTAAACAGCATAGCTATTACCCCCGAAAACTAAAACTTTTGAAATAGGAAAAGAGCCTTTAATCACATTCTTTACCATTGCAATCATAAAATAGTCTAATATCTTCATTTTTTCACACGTAGCTATTACTCCCAAAAATAAAACTTTTGAAATAGGAAAAGAGCCTTTAATCACATCTTTACCATGTGCAATCATAAAATAGTCTAATATCTTCATTTTTTCCTCACGTAGCTATTACCCTCGAAAACTAAAACTTTTGAAATAGGAAAAGAGCCTTTAATCACATTCTTTACCATGTTGCAATCATAAAATAGTCTAATATCTTCATTTTTTCAACATACGTAGCTATTACCCTCGAAAACTAAAACTTTTGAAATAGGAAAAGAGCCTTTAATCACATTCTTTACCATTTGCAATCATAAAATAGTCTAATATCTTCATTTTTTCAACATACGTAGCTATTACCCTCGAAAACTAAAACTTTTGACATAGGAAAAGAGCCTTTAATCACATTCTTTACCATGTGCAATCATAAAATAGTCTAATATCTTCATTTTTTCAACATACGTAGCTATTACCCTCGAAAACTAAAACTTTTGAAATAGGAAAAGAGCCTTTAATCACATTCTTTACCATTGCAATCATAAAATAGTCTAATATCTTCATTTTTTTAACATACGTAGCTATTACCCTCGAAAACTAAAACTTTTGAAATAGGAAAAGAGCCTTTAATCACATTCTTTACCATTTGCAATCATAAAATAGTCTAATATCTTCATTTTTTCAACATACGTAGCTATTACCCTCGAAAACTAAAACTTTTGAAATAGGAAAAGAGCCTTTAATCACATTCTTTACCATGTGCAATCATAAAATAGTCTAATATCTTCATTTTTTCACAACATAGCTATTACCCTCGAAAACTAAAACTTTTGAAATAGGAAAAGAGCCTTTAATCACATTCTTTACCATTTGCAATCATAAAATAGTCTAATATCTTATTTTTTCAACATACGTAGCTATTACCCTTGAAAACTAAAACTTTTGAAATAGGAAAAGAGCCTTTAATCACATTCTTTACCATTGCAATCATAAAATAGTCTAATATCTTTATTTTTTCCACGACGAAGCTTATTACCCTCGAAAACTAAAACTTTTGAAATAGGAAAAGAGCCTTTAATCACATTCTTTACCATGTGCAATCATAAAATAGTCTAATATCTTCATTTTTTCAACATACGTAGCTATTACCCGAAAACTAAAACTTTTGACATAGGAAAAGAGCCTTTAATCACATTCTTTACCATTTGCAATCATAAAATAGTCTAATATCTTCATTTTTTCAACATACGTAGCTATTACCCTCGAAAACTAAAACTTTTGAAATAGGAAAAGAGCCTTTAATCACATTCTTTACCATGTGCAATCATAAAATAGTCTAATATCTTCATTTTTTCACGACGAAGCTATTACCCTCGAAAACTAAAACTTTTGAAATAGGAAAAGAGCCTTAATCACATTCTTTACCATGTGCAATCATAAAATAGTCTAATATCTTCATTTTTTCAACATACGTAGCTATTACCCTCGAAAACTAAAACTTTTGAAATAGGAAAAGAGCCTTTAATCACATTCTTTACCATGTGCAATCATAAAATAGTCTAATATCTTCATTTTTTCCACAGAAGCTATTACCCTCGAAAACTAAAACTTTTGAAATAGGAAAAGAGCCTTTAATCACATTCTTTACCATGTGCAATCATAAAATAGTCTAATATCTTCATTTTTTCAACATACGTAGCTATTACCCTCGAAAAACTAAAACTTTTGACATAGGAAAAGAGCCTTTAATCACATTCTTTACCATTTGCAATCATAAAATAGTCTAATATCTTCATTTTTTCAACATACGTAGCTATTACCCTCGAAAACTAAAACTTTTGAAATAGGAAAAGAGCCTTTAATCACATTCTTTACCATTTGCAATCATAAAATAGTCTAATATCTTCATTTTTTCAACATACGTAGCTATTACCCTCGAAAACTAAAACTTTTGAAATAGGAAAAGAGCCTTTAATCACATTCTTTACCATGTGCAATCATAAAATAGTCTAATATCTTAATTTTTTCAAAATACGTAGCTATTACCCTCGAAAACTAAAACTTTTGAAATAGGAAAAGAGCCTTTAATCACATTCTTTACCATTTGCAATCATAAAATAGTCTAATATCTTCATTTTTTCAACATACGTAGCTATTACCCTCGAAAACTAAAACTTTTGAAATAGGAAAAGAGCCTTTAATCACATTCTTTACCATTTGCAATCATAAAATAGTCTAATATCTTCATTTTTTCCACGACGTAGCTATTACCCTCGAAAACTAAAACTTTTGAAATAGGAAAAGAGCCTTTAATCACATTCTTTACCATTTGCAATCATAAAATAGTCTAATATCTTCATTTTTTCAACATACGTAGCTATTACCCCGAAAACTAAAACTTTTGAAATAGGAAAAGAGCCTTTAATCACATTCTTTACCATTTGCAATCATAAAATAGTCTAATATCTTCATTTTTTCAACATACGTAGCTATTACCCTCGAAAACTAAAACTTTTGAAATAGGAAAAGAGCCTTTAATCACATTCTTTACCATGTGCAATCATAAAATAGTCTAATATCTTCATTTTTTCACAACATAGCTATTACCCTCGAAAACTAAAACTTTTGAAATAGGAAAAGAGCCTTTAATCACATTCTTTACCATTTGCAATCATAAAATAGTCTAATATCTTCATTTTTTCAACATACGTAGCTATTACCCTAGAAAACTAAAACTTTTGAAATAGGAAAAGAGCCTTTAATCACATTCTTTACCATGTGCAATCATAAAATAGTCTAATATTTCATTTTTTCCACAGACGTAGCTATTACCCTCGAAAACTAAAACTTTTGAAATAGGAAAAGAGCCTTTAATCACATTCTTTACCATTTGCAATCATAAAATAGTCTAATATCTTCATTTTTTCAACATACGTAGCTATTACCCTCGAAAACTAAAACTTTTGAAATAGGAAAAGAGCCTTTAATCACATTCTTTACCATTGCAATCATAAAATAGTCTAATATCTTCATTTTTTCAACATACGTAGCTATTACCCTCGAAAACTAAAACTTTTGAAAGAGGAAAAGAGCCTTTAATCACATTCTTTACCATGTGCAATCATAAAATAGTCTAATATCTTCATTTTTTCAAACGTATAGCTATTACCCTCGAAAACTAAAACTTTTGAAATAGGAAAAGAGCCTTTAATCACATTCTTTACCATTTGCAATCATAAAATAGTCTAATATCTTCATTTTTTCAACACGTAGTAGCTATTACCCCGAAAACTAAAACTTTTGACATAGGAAAAGAGCCTTTAATCACATTCTTTACCATTTGCAATCATAAAATAGTCTAATATCTTCATTTTTTCAACATACGTAGCTATTACCCTCGAAAACTAAAACTTTTGAAATAGGAAAAGAGCCTTTAATCACATTCTTTACCATTTGCAATCATAAAATAGTCTAATATCTTCATTTTTTCAACATACGTAGCTATTACCCTCGAAAACTAAAACTTTTGAAATAGGAAAAGAGCCTTTAATCACATTCTTTACCATGTGCAATCATAAAATAGTCTAATATCTTCATTTTTTCAACATACGTAGCTATTACCCTCGAAAACTAAAACTTTTGAAATAGGAAAAGAGCCTTTAATCACATTCTTTACCATGTGCAATCATAAAATAGTCTAATATCTTCATTTTTTCAGCATACGTAGCTATTACCCTCGAAAACTAAAACTTTTGAAATAGGAAAAGAGCCTTTAATCACATTCTTTACCATGTGCAATCATAAAATAGTCTAATATCTTCATTTTTTCAACATACGTAGCTATTACCCTCGAAAACTAAAACTTTTGAAATAGGAAAAGAGCCTTTAATCACATTCTTTACCATGTGCAATCATAAAATAGTCTAATATCTTCATTTTTTCAACATACGTAGCTATTACCCTCGAAAACTAAAACTTTTGAAATAGGAAAAGAGCCTTTAATCACATTCTTTACCATTTGCAATCATAAAATAGTCTAATATCTTCATTTTTTCAACATACGTAGCTATTACCCTCGAAAACTAAAACTTTTGAAATAGGAAAAGAGCCTTTAATCACATTCTTTACCATTTGCAATCATAAAATTGTCTAATATCTTCATTTTTTCAAAATACGTAACTATTACCCTCGAAAACTAAAACTTTTGAAATAGGAAAAGAGCCTTTAATCACATTCTTTACCATTTGCAATCATAAAATAGTCTAATATCTTCTTTTTTCAAAATACGTAATTATTACCCTCGAAAACTAAAACTTTTGAAATAGGAAAAGAGCCTTTAATCACATTCTTTACCATTTGCAATCATAAAATAGTCTAATATCTTCTTTTTTTCAACAACCGTAGCTATTACCTTCGAAAACTAAAACATTTGACACAGGAAAAGACCCTTTAATCACATTGTTTACCTTTTTAAATCATAAAATAGTCTAATATTTTCATTTTTTCCACAGAAAAAGCTATTACCCTCGAAAACTAAAACTTTTGAAATATAAAATTGTCTAATATCTTATTTTTTCAAAATACGTAACTATTACCCTCGAAAACTAAAACTTTTGAAATAGGAAAAGAGCCTTTAATCACATTCTTTACCATTTGCAATCATAAAATAGTCTAATATCTTTTTTTTCAACATACGTAGCTATTACCCTCGAAAACTAAAACTTTTGACATAGGAAAAGAGCCTTTAATCACATTCTTTACCATGTGCAATCATAAAATTGTCTAATATCTTAATTTTTTCAAATACGTAACTATTACCCTCGAAAACTAAAACTTTTGACATAGGAAAAGAGCCTTTAATCACATTCTTTACCATTTGCAATCATAAAATAGTCTAATATCTTCATTTTTTCAACATACGTAGCTATTATTCTCGAAAACTAAAACTTTTGACATAGGAAAAGAGCCTTTAATTACATTCTTTACCATTTGCAATCATAAAATAGTCTAATATCTTCATTTTTTCAACATACTTAGCTATTAACCTCGAAAACTAAAACTTTTGAAATAGGAAAAGAGCCTTTAATCACATTCTTTACCATGTGCAATCATAAAATAGTCTAATATCTTCATTTTTTCAACATACTTAGCTATTAACCTCGAAAACTAAAACTTTTGAAATAGGAAAAGAGCCTTTAATCACATTCTTTACCATTTGCAATCATAAAATAGTCTAATATCTTCATTTTTTCAACATACGTAGCTATTACCCTCGAAAACTAAAACTTTTGAAATAGGAAAAGAGCCTTTAATCACATTCTTTACCATGTGCAATCATAAAATAGTCTAATATCTTAATTTTTTCAGCATATGTAGCTATTACCCTCGAAAACTAAAACTTTTGAAATAGGAAAAGAGCCTTTAATCACATTCTTTACCATGTGCAATCATAAAATAGTCTAATATCTTCATTTTTTCAACATACGTAGCTATTACCCTCGAAAACTAAAACTTTTGAAATAGGAAAAGAGCCTTTAATCACATTCTTTACCATTTGCAATGATAAAATAGTCTAATATCTTCATTTTTTCAACATACGTAGCTATTACCCTCAAAAACTAAAGCTTTTGAAATAGGAAAAGACCCTTAAATCACATTCTTTACCATGTGCAATCATAAAATAGTCTAATATCTTCATTTTTTCAATATACGTTAGCTATTACCTTCGAAAACTAAAACTTTTGAAATAGGAAAAGAGCCTTTAATCACATTCTTTACCATTTGCAATCATAAAATAGTCTAATATCTTCATTTTTTCAACATACGTAGCTATTACCTTCGAAAACTAAAACTTTTGAAATAGGAAAAGAGCCTTTAATCACATTCTTTACCATTTGCAATCATAAAATAATCTAATATCTTCATTTTTTCAACATACGTAGCTATTATTCTCGAAAACTAAAACTTTTGACATAGGAAAAGAGCCTTTAATTACATTCTTTACCATTTGCAATCATAAAATAGTCTAATATCTTCATTTTTTCAACATACGTAGCTATTACCCTCGAAAACTAAAACTTTTGAAATAGGAAAAGAGCCTTTAATCTCATTCTTTACCATTTGCAATCATAAAATTGTCTAATATCTTCATTTTTTCAACATACGTAGCTATTACCCTCGAAAACTAAAACTTTTGAAATAGGAAAAGAGCCTTAAATCATATTCTTTACCATGTGCAATCATAAAATAGTCTAATATCTTCATTTTTTCAACATACTTAGCTATTACCCTCGAAAACTAAAACTTTTGAAATAGGAAAAGAGCCTTTAATCACATTCTTTACCATTTGCAATCATAAAATAGTCTAATATCTTCATTTTTTCAACATACGTAGCTATTACCCTCGAAAACTAAATCTTTTGAAATAGGAAAAGAGCCTTTAATCACATTCTTTACCATGTGCAATCATAAAATAGTCTAATATCTTAATTTTTTTAGCATATGTAGCCATTACCTTCGAAAACTAAAACTTTTGAAATAGGAAAAGAGCCTTTAATCACATTCTTTACCATGTGCAATCATAAAATAGTCTAATATCTTCATTTTTTCAACATACGTAGCTATTACCCTCAAAAACTAAAACTTTTGAAATAGGAAAAGAGCCTTTAATCACATGCTTTACCATGTGCAATCATAAAATTGTCTAATATCTTCATTTTTTCAACATACGTAGCTATTACCCTCGAAAACTAAAACTTTTGAAATAGGAAAAGAGCCTTAAATCACATTCTTTACCATGTGCAATCATAAAATAGTCTAATATCTTCAGTTTTTTCAACATACTTAGCTATTACCCTCGAAAACTAAAACTTTTGAAATAGGAAAAGAGCCTTTAATCACATTCTTTACCATGTGCAATCATAAAATTGTCTAATATCTTCATTTTTCAACATACGTAGCTATTACCCTCGAAAACTAAAACTTTTGAAATAGGAAAAGAGCCTTTAATCACATTCTTTACCATTTGCAATCATAAAATAGTCTAATATCTTCATTTTTTCAACATACGTAGCTATTACCCTCGAAAACTAAAACTTTTGAAATAGGAAAAGAGCCTTTAATCACATTCTTTACCATTTGCAATCATAAAATAGTCTAATATCTTCATTTTTTCAACATACGTAGCTATTACCCTCGAAAACTAAAACTTTTGAAATAGGAAAAGAGCCTTTAATCACATTCTTTACCATTGCAATCATAAAATAGTCTAATATCTTATTTTTTCAACATACGTAGCTATTACCCTCGAAAACTAAAACTTTTGAAATAGGAAAAGAGCCTTTAATCACATTCTTTACCATTTGCAATCATAAAATAGTCTAATATCTTCATTTTTTTCAACATACGTAATTATTACCCTCGAAAACTAAAACTTTTGAAATAGGAAAAGAGCCTTAATCACATTCTTTACCATTTGCAATCATAAAATAGTCTAATATCTTCTTTTTTCAACAACGTAGCTATTACCCTCGAAAACTAAAACTTTTGAAATAGGAAAAGAGCCCTTTAATCACATTCTTTACCTTTTTAATCATAAAATAGTCTAATATCTTTCATTTTTTCCACAGAAAAAGCTATTACCCTCGAAAACTAAAACTTTTGAAATATAAAATTGTCTAATATCTTATTTTTTCAAATACGTAGCTATTACCCTCGAAAACTAAAACTTTTGAAATAGGAAAAGAGCCTTTAATCACATTCTTTACCATTTGCAATCATAAAATAGTCTAATATCTTTTTTTTCAACATACGTAGCTATTACCCTCGAAAACTAAAACTTTTGACATAGGAAAAGAGCCTTTAATCACATTCTTTACCATGTGCAATCATAAAATTGTCTAATATCTTATTTTTTCAAAATACGTAACTATTACCCTCGAAAACTAAAACTTTTGACATAGGAAAAGAGCCTTTAATCACATTCTTTACCATTTGCAATCATAAAATAGTCTAATATCTTCATTTTTTCAACATACGTAGCTATTACCCTCGAAAACTAAAACTTTTGACATAGGAAAAGAGCCTTTAATCACATTCTTTACCATTTGCAATCATAAAATAGTCTAATATCTTCATTTTTTCAACATACGTAGCTATTACCCTCGAAAACTAAAACTTTTGAAATAGGAAAAGAGCCTTTAATCACATTCTTTACCATGTGCAATCATAAAATAGTCTAATATCTTCATTTTTTCAACATACTTAGCTATTACCCTCGAAAACTAAAACTTTTGAAATAGGAAAAGAGCCTTTAATCACATTCTTTACCATTTGCAATCATAAAATAGTCTAATATCTTCATTTTTTCAACATACGTAGCTATTACCCTCGAAAACTAAAACTTTTGAAATAGGAAAAGAGCCTTTAATCACATTCTTTACCATGTGCAATCATAAAATAGTCTAATATCTTAATTTTTTCAGCATATGTAGCTATTACCCTCGAAAACTAAAACTTTTGAAATAGGAAAAGAGCCTTTAATCACATTCTTTACCATGTGCAATCATAAAATAGTCTAATATCTTCATTTTTTCAACATACGTAGCTATTACCCTCGAAAACTAAAACTTTTGAAATAGGAAAAGAGCCTTTAATCACATTCTTTACCATTTGCAATCATAAAATAGTCTAATATCTTCATTTTTTCAACATACGTAGCTATTACCCTCAAAAACTAAAACTTTTGAAATAGGAAAAGACCCTTTAATCACATTCTTTACCATGTGCAATCATAAAATAGTCTAATATCTTCATTTTTTCAATATACTTAGCTATCACCCTCGAAAACTAAAACTTTTGAAATAGGAAAAGAGCCTTTAATCACATTCTTTACCATTTGCAATCATAAAATAGTCTAATATCTTCATTTTTTCAACATACGTAGCTATTACCTTCGAAAACTAAAACTTTTGAAATAGGAAAAGAGCCTTTAATCACATTCTTTACCATTTGCAATCATAAAATAATCTAATATCTTCATTTTTTCAACATACGTAGCTATTACCCTCGAAAACTAAAACTTTTGACATAGGAAAAGAGCCTTTAATTACATTCTTTACCATTTGCAATCATAAAATAGTCTAATATCTTCATTTTTTCAACATACGTAGCTATTACCCTCGAAAACTAAAACTTTTGAAATAGGAAAAGAGCCTTTAATCACATTCTTTACCATTTGCAATCATAAAATTGTCTAATATCTTCATTTTTTCAACATACGTAGCTATTACCCTCGAAAACTAAAACTTTTGAAATAGGAAAAGAGCCTTTAATCATATTCTTTACCATGTGCAATCATAAAATAGTCTAATATCTTCATTTTTTCAACATACTAGCTATTACCCTCGAAAACTAAAACTTTTGAAATAGGAAAAGAGCCTTTAATCACATTCTTTACCATTTTGCAATCATAAAATAGTCTAATATCTTCATTTTTTCAACATACGTAGCTATTACCCTCGAAAACTAAAACTTTTGAAATAGGAAAAGAGCCTTTAATCACATTCTTTACCATGTGCAATCATAAAATAGTCTAATATCTTAATTTTTTTAGCATAAGTAGCTATTACCCTCGAAAACTAAAACTTTTGAAATAGGAAAAGAGCCTTTAATCACATTCTTTACCATGTGCAATCATAAAATAGTCTAATATCTTCATTTTTTCAACATACGTAGCTATTACCCTCAAAAACTAAAACTTTTGAAATAGGAAAAGAGCCTTTAATCACATGCTTTACCATGTGCAATCATAAAATTGTCTAATATCTTCATTTTTTCAACATACGTAGCTATTACCCTCGAAAAATAAAACTTTTGAAATAGGAAAAGAGCCTTTAAATCACATTCTTTACCATGTGCAATCATAAAATAGTCTAATATCTTCAGTTTTTCAACATACTTAGCTATTACCCTCGAAAACTAAAACTTTTGAAAGAGGAAAAGAGCCTTTAATCACATTCTTTACCATTTGCAATCATAAAATAGTCTAATATCTTCATTTTTTCAACATACGTAGCTATTACCCTCGAAAACTAAAACTTTTGAAATAGGAAAAGAGTCTTTAATCACATTTTTTACCATGTACAATCATAAAATTGTCTAATATCTTCATTTTTTCAACATACGTAGCTATTACCCTCGAAAACTAAAACTTTTGAAATAGGAAAAGAGCCTTTAATCACATTCTTTACCATTTGCAATCATAAAATAGTCTAATATCTTTATTTTTTCAACATACGTAGCTATTACCCTCGAAAACTAAAACTTTTGAAATAGGAAAAGAGCCTTTAATCACATTCTTTACCATTTGCAATCATAAAATAGTCTAATATCTTCATTTTTTCAACATACGTAGCTATTACCCTCGAAAACTAAAACTTTTGAAATAGGAAAAGAGCCTTTAATCACATTCTTTACCATGTGCAATCATAAAATTGTCTAATATCTTAATTTTTTCAAAATACGTAACTATTACCCTCGAAAACTAAAACTTTTGAAATAGGAAAAGAGCCTTTAATCACATTCTTTACCATTTGCAATCATAAAATAGTCTAATATCTTCTTTTTTTCAAAATACGTAACTATTACCCTCGAAAACTAAAACTTTTGAAATAGGAAAAGAGCCTTTAATCACATTCTTTACCATTTGCAATCATAAAATAGTCTAATATCTTCTTTTTTTCAACATACGTAGCTATTACCCTCGAAAACTAAAACTTTTGACAAGGAAAAGAGCCCTTTAATCACATTGTTTACCTTTTTAATCATAAAATAGTCTAATATCTTCATTTTTTCACAGACAGCTATTACCCTCGAAAACTAAAACTTTTGAAATAGGAAAAGAGCCTTTAATCACATTCTTTACCATTTGCAATGATAAAATAGTCTAATATCTTCATTTTTTCAACATACGTAGCTATTATTCTCGAAAACTAAAACTTTTGAAATAGGAAAAGAGCCTTTAATCACATTCTTTACCATTTGCAATCATAAAATAGTCTAATATCTTCTTTTTTTCAACATACGTAGCTATTACCCTCGAAAACTAAAACTTTTGACATAGGAAAAGAGCCTTTAATCACATTCTTTACCATGTGCAATCATAAA
The DNA here is from genome assembly GCF_032884065.1 of Artemia franciscana. NCBI lineage: Eukaryota > Metazoa > Arthropoda > Branchiopoda > Anostraca > Artemiidae > Artemia > Artemia franciscana. Next base: position 15,078 of record NW_027065174.1, read on the forward strand.
ATTGTCTAATATCTTATTTTTTCAAAATACATAACTATTACCCTCGAAAACTAAAACTTTTGAAATAGGAAAAGAGCCTTTAATCACATTCTTTACCATTTGCAATCTAAAATAGTCTAATATCTTCATTTTTTCAACATACGTAGCTATTACCCTCGAAAACTAAAACTTTTGAAATAGGAAAAGAGCCTTTAATCACATTCTTTACCGTTTGCAATCATAAAATTGTCTAATATCTTCATTTTTTCAACATACGTAGCTATTACCCTCGAAAACTAAAACTTTTGAATAGGAAAAGAGTCTTTAATCACATTCTTTACCATGTGCAATCATAAAATTGTCTAATATCTTCATTTTTTCAACATACGTAGCTATTACCCTCGAAAACTAAAACTTTTGAAATAGGAAAAGAGCTTTAATCACATTCTTTACCATTTGCAATCATAAAATAGTCTAATATCTTTATTTTTTCAACATACGTAGCTATTACCCTCGAAAACTAAAACTTTTGAAATAGGAAAAGAGCCTTAATCACATTCTTTACCATGTGCAATCATAAAATAGTCTAATATCTTCATTTTTTCAACATACGTAGCTATTACCCTCGAAAACTAAAACTTTTGAAATAGGAAAAGAGCCTTTAATCACATTCTTTACCATGTGCAATCATAAAATTGTCTAATATCTTTATTTTTTCAACATAGGCGTAGCTATTACCCTCGAAAACTAAAACTTTTGAAATAGGAAAAGAGCCTTTAATCACATTCTTTACCATTTGCAATCATAAAATAGTCTAATATCTTCATTTTTTCAACATACGTAGCTATTACCCTCGAAAACTAAAACTTTTGAAATAGGAAAAGAGCCTTTTAATCACATTCTTTACCATGTGCAATCATAAAATTGTCTAATATCTTAATTTTTTCAAAATATGTAGCTATTACCCTCGAAAACTAAAACTTTTGAAATAGGAAAAGAGCCTTTAATCACATTCTTTACCATTTGCAATCATAAAATAGTCTAATATCTTCATTTTTTCAACATACGTAGCTATTACCCTCGAAAACCAAAACTTTTGACATAGGAAAAGAGCCTTTAATCACATTCTTTACCATGTGCAATCATAAAATAGTCTAATATCTTCATTTTTTCAACATACTTAGCTATTACCCTCGAAAACTAAAACTTTTGAAATAGGAAAAGAGCCTTTAATCACATTCTTTACCGTTTGCAATCATAAAATTGTCTAATATCTTCATTTTTTCAACATACGTAGCTATTACCCTCGAAAACTAAAAGTTTTGAATAGGAAAAGAGTCTTTAATCACATTCTTTACCATGTGCAATCATAAAATTGTCTAATATCTTCATTTTTTCAACATACGTAGCTATTACCCTCGAAAACTAAAACTTTTGACATAGTAAAAGAGCTTTTAATCACATTCTTTACCATTTGCAATCATAAAATAGTCTAATATCTTTATTTTTTCAACATACGTAGCTATTACCCTCGAAAACTAAAACTTTTGAAATAGGAAAAGAGCCTTAAATCACATTCTTTACCATGTGCAATCATAAAATAGTCTAATATCTTCATTTTTTCAACATACTTAGCTATTACCCTCGAAAACTAAAACTTTTGAAATAGGAAAAGAGTCTTTAATCACATTCTTTACCATGTGCAATCATAAAATTGTCTAATATCTTTATTTTTTCAACATAGGCGTAGCTATTACCCTCGAAAACTAAAACTTTTGAAATAGGAAAAGAGCCTTTAATCACATTCTTTACCATTTCAATCATAAAATAGCCTAATATCTTCATTTTTTCAACATACGTAGCTATTACCCTCGAAAACTAAAACTTTTGAAATAGGAAAAGAGCCTTTAATCACATTCTTTACCATGTGCAATCAAAAATTGTCTAATATCTTAATTTTTTCAAAATACGTAACTATTACCCACGAAAACTAAAACTTTTGAAATAGGAAAAGAGCCTTTAATCACATTCTTTACCATTTGCAATCTTAAAATAGTCTAATATCTTCTTTTTTTCAACATACGTTGCTATTACCCTCGAAAACTAAAACTTTTGACATAGGAAAAGAGCCTTTAATCACATTCTTTACCGTTTGCAATCATAAATTGTCTAATATCTTCATTTTTTCAACATACGTAGCTATTACCCTCGAAAACTAAAACTTTTGAATAGGAAAAGAGTCTTTAATCACATTCTTTACCATGTGCAATCATAAAATTGTCTAATATCTTCATTTTTTCAACATACGTAGCTATTACCCTCGAAAACTAAAACTTTTGACATAGGAAAAGAGCTTTAATCACATTCTTTACCATTTGCAATCATAAAATAGTCTAATATCTTTATTTTTTCAACATACGTAGCTATTACCCTCGAAAACTAAAACTTTTGAAATAGGAAAAGAGCCTTTAATCACATTCTTTACCATGTGCAATCATAAAATAGTCTAATATCTTCATTTTTTCAACATACTTAGCTATTACCCTCGAAAACTAAAACTTTTGAAATAGGAAAAGAGTCTTTAATCACATTCTTTACCATGTGCAATCATAAAATTGTCTAATATCTTTATTTTTTCAACATAGGCGTAGGTATTACCCTCGAAAACTAAAACTTTTGAAATAGGAAAAGAGCCTTTAATCACATTCTTTACCATTTGCAATCATAAAATAGTCTAATATCTTCATTTTTTCAACATACGTAGCTATTACCCTAGCTTTAATCACATTCTTTACCATGTGCAATCATAAAATTGTCTAATATCTTAATTTTTTCAAAATACGTAACTATTACCCTCGAAAACTAAAACTTTTGAAATAGGAAAAGAGCCTTTAATCACATTCTTTACCATTTGCAATCATAAAATAGTCTAATATCTTCTTTTTTTCACATACGTAGCTATTACCCTCGAAAACTAAAACTTTTGACATAGGAAAAGAGCCTTTAATCACATTCTTTACCATGTGCAATCATAAAATAGTCTAATATCTTCATTTTTTCAACATACTTAGCTATTACCCTCGAAAACTAAAACTTTTGAAATAGGAAAAAGAGCCTTTAATCACATTCTTTACCGTTTGCAATCATAAAATTGTCTAATATCTTCATTTTTTCAACATACGTAGCTATTACCCTCGAAAACTAAAAGTTTTGAATAGGAAAAGAGTCTTTAATCACATTCTTTACCATGTGCAATCATAAAATTGTCTAATATCTTCATTTTTTCAACATACGTAGCTATTACCCTCGAAAACTAAAACTTTTGACATAGGAAAAGAGCTTTTAATCACATTCTTTACCATTTGCAATCATAAAATAGTCTAATATCTTTATTTTTTCAACATACGTAGCTATTACCCTCGAAAACTAAAACTTTTGAAATAGGAAAAGAGCCTTAAATCACATTCTTTACCATGTGCAATCATAAAATAGTCTAATATCTTCATTTTTTCAACATACTTAGCTATTACCCTCGAAAACTAAAACTTTTGAAATAGGAAAAGAGTCTTTAATCACATTCTTTACCATGTGCAATCATAAAATTGTCTAATATCTTTATTTTTTCAACATAGGCGTAGCTATTACCCTCGAAAACTAAAACTTTTGAAATAGGAAAAGAGCCTTTAATCACATTCTTTACCATTTGCAATCATAAAATAGTCTAATATCTTCATTTTTTCAACATACGTAGCTATTACCCTCGAAAACTAAAACTTCTGAAATAGGAAAAGAGCCTTTAATCACATTCTTTACCATGTGCAATCATAAAATTGTCTAATATCTTAATTTTTTCAAAATACGTAACTATTACCCTCGAAAACTAAAACTTTTGAAATAGGAAAAGAGCCTTTAATCACATTCTTTACCATTTGCAATCATAAAATAGTCTAATATCTTCTTTTTTTCAACATACGTAGCTATTACCCTCGAAAACTAAAACTTTTGACATAGGAAAAGAGCCTTTAATCACATTCTTTACCATGTGCAATCATAAAATTGTCTAATATCTTAATTTTTTCAAAATACGTAACTATTACCCTCGAAAACTAAAACTTTTGAAATAGGAAAAGAGCCTTTAATCACATTCTTTACCATTTGCAATGATAAAATAGTCTAATATCTTCATTTTTTCAACATACGTAGCTATTATTCTCGAAAACTAAAACTTTTGAAATAGGAAAAGAGTCTTTAATCACATTCTTTACCATTTGCAATCATAAAATTGTCTAATATCTTCATTTTTTCAACATACGTAGCTATTACCCTCGAAAACTAAAACTTTTGAAATAGGAAAAGAGCCTTTAATCACATTCTTTACCATGTGCAATCAAAAAATAGTCCAAAATCTTCATTTTTTCAACATACGTAGCTATTACCCTCGAAAACTAAAACTTTTGAAATAGGAAAAGAGCCTTAAATCACATTCTTTACCATGTGCAATCATAAAATAGTCTAATATCTTCATTTTTTCAACATACGTAGCTATTACCCTCGAAAACTAAACCTTTTGACATAGGAAAAGACCCTTTAATCACATTGTTTACCTTTTTCAATCATAAAATAGTCTAATATCTTCATTTTTTCCACAGACAAAGCTATTACCCTCGAAAACTAAAACTTTTGACATAGGAAAAGAGCCTTTAATCACATTCTTTACCATGTGCAATCATAAAATAGTCTAATAACTTCATTTTTTCAACATACGTAGCTATTACCCTCGAAAACTTAAGCTTTTGAAATAGGAAAAGAGCCTTTAATCACATTCTTTACCATGTGCAATCATAAAATTGTCTAATATCTTCATTTTTTTCACAAACAAAGCTATTACCCTCGAAAACTAAAACTTTTGAAATAGGAAAAGAGCCTTAAATCACATTCTTTACCATTTGCAATCATAAAATAGTCTAATATCTTCATTTTTTCAACATACGTAGCTATTACCCTCGAAAACTAAAACTTTTGAAATAGGAAAAGAGTCTTTAATCACATTCTTTACCATGTGCAATCATAAAATTGTCTAATATCTTTATTTTTTCAACATAGGCGTAGCTATTACCCTCGAAAACTAAAACTTTTGAAATAGGAAAAGAGCCTTTAATCACATTCTTTACCATTTGCAATCATAAAATAGTCTAATATCTTCATTTTTTCAACATACGTAGCTATTACCCTCGAAAACTAAAACTTTTGAAATAGGAAAAGAGCCTTTAATCACATTCTTTACCATGTGCAATCATAAAATTGTCTAATATCTTAATTTTTTCAAAATACGTAACTATTACCCTCGAAAACTAAAACTTTTGAAATAGGAAAAGAGCCTTTAATCACATTCTTTACCATTTGCAATCATAAAATAGTCTAATATCTTCATTTTTTTCAACATACGTAGCTATTACCCTCGAAAACTAAAACTTTTGACATAGGAAAAGAGCCTTTAATCACATTCTTTACCATGTGCAATCATAAAATTGTCTAATATCTTATTTTTTCAAAATACGTAACTATTACCCTCGAAAACTAAAACTTTTGAAATAGGAAAAGAGCCTTTAATCACATTCTTTACCATTTGCAATCATAAAATAGTCTAATATCTTCATTTTTTCAACATACGTAGCTATTACCCTCGAAAACTAAAACTTTTGAAATAGGAAAAGAGTCTTTAATCACATTCTTTACCATTTGCAATCATAAAATTGTCTAATATCTTCATTTTTTCAACATACGTAGCTATTACCCTCGAAAACTAAAACTTTTGAAATAGGAAAAGAGCCTTTAATCACATTCTTTACCATGTGCAATCATAAAATAGTCTAATATCTTCATTTTTTCAACATACGTAGCTATTACCCTCGAAAACTAAAACTTTTGAAATAGGAAAAGAGCCTTAAATCACATTCTTTACCATGTGCAATCATAAAATAGTCTAATATCTTCATTTTTTCAACATACTTAGCTATTACCCTCGAAAACTAAAACTTTTGACATAGGAAAAGACCTTTAATCACATTCTTTACCTTTTTCAATCATAAAATAGTCTAATATCTTCATTTTTTCACAGACGTAAAGCTATTACCCTCGAAAACTAAAACTTTTGACATAGGAAAAGAGCCTTTAATCACATTCTTTACCATGTGCAATCATAAAATAGTCTAATATCTTCATTTTTTCAACATACGTAGCTATTACCCTCGAAAACTAAAACTTTTGAAATAGGAAAAGAGCCTTTAATCACATTCTTTACCATGTGCAATCATAAAATAGTCTAATATCTTCATTTTTTTCACAAACAAAGCTATTACCCTCGAAAACTAAAACTTTTGAAATAGGAAAAGAGCCTTAAATCACATTCTTTACCATTTGCAATCATAAAATAGTCTAATATCTTCATTTTTTCAACATACGTAGCTATTACCCTCGAAAACTAAAACTTTTGAAATAGGAAAAGAGTCTTTAATCACATTCTTTACCATGTGCAATCATAAAATTGTCTAATATCTTTATTTTTTCAACATAGGCGTAGCTATTACCCTCGAAAACTAAAACTTTTGAAATAGGAAAAGAGCCTTTAATCACATTCTTTACCATTTGCAATCATAAAATAGTCTAATATCTTCATTTTTTCAACATACGTAGCTATTACCCTCGAAAACTAAAACTTTTGAAATAGGAAAAGAGCCTTTAATCACATTCTTTACCATTTGCAATCATAAAATAGTCTAATATCTTCTTTTTTTCAACATACGTAGCTATTACCCTCGAAAACTAAAACTTTTGACATAGGAAAAGAGCCTTTAATCACATTCTTTACCATGTGCAATCATAAAATTGTCTAATATCTTCATTTTTTCAACATACGTAGCTATTACCCTCGAAAACTTAAGCTTTTGAAATAGGAAAAGAGCCTTTAATCACATTCTTTACCATGTGCAATCATAAAATTGTCTAATATCTTCATTTTTTTCAAAACAAAGCTATTACCCTCGAAAACTAAAACTTTTGAAATAGGAAAAGAGCCTTTAATCACATTCTTTACCATTTGCAATCATAAAATAGTCTAATATCTTCATTTTTTCAACATACGTAGCTATTACCCTCGAAAACTAAAACTTTTGAAATAGGAAAAGAGCCTTTAATCACATTCTTTACCATGTGCAATCATAAAATTGTCTAATATCTTATTTTTTCAACATACGTAGCTATTACCCTCGAAAACTAAAACTTTTGAAATAGGAAAAGAGCCTTTAATCACATTCTTTACCATTTGCAATCATAAAATAGTCTAATATCTTCATTTTTTCAACATACGTAGCTATTACCCTCGAAAACTAAAACTTTTGAAATAGGAAAAGAGCCTTTAATCACATTCTTTACCATGTGCAATCATAAAATAGTCTAATATCTTCATTTTTTCAAAATACGTAACTATTACCCTCGAAAACTAAAACTTTTGAAATAGGAAAAGAGCCTTTAATCACATTCTTTACCATTTGCAATCATAAAATAGTCTAATATCTTCATTTTTTCAACATACGTAGCTATTACTCGAAAACTAAAACTTTTGACATAGGAAAAGAGCCTTTAATCACATTCTTTACCATTTGCAATCATAAAATAGTCTAATATCTTTATTTTTTCAACATACGTAGCTATTACCCTCGAAAACTAAAACTTTTGAAATAGGAAAAGAGCCTTAAATCACATTCTTTACCATGTGCAATCATAAAATAGTCTAATATCTTCATTTTTTCAAC
>NW_027065175.1:0-22873 GCF_032884065.1 Artemia franciscana
TACCATGTGCAATAATAAAATTGTCTAATATCTTCATTTTTTCAACATACGTAGCTATTACCCTCGAAAACTAAAACTTTTGACATAGGAAAAGAGCCTTTAATCACATTCTTTACCATTTGCAATCATAAAATAGTCTAATATCTTCATTTTTTCAACATACGTAGCTCTTACCCCCCGAAAACTAAAACTTTTGAAATAGGAAAAGAGCCTTTAATCACATTCTTTACCATTTGCAATCATAAAATAGTCTAATATCTTCATTTTTTCAACATACGTAGCTTTTACCCTCGAAAACTAAAACTTTTGAAATACGAAAAGAGCGTTTAATCACATTCTTTACCATTTGCAATCATAAAATAGTCTAATATCTTCATTTTTTTCAACATACGTAGCTATTACCCTCGAAAACTAAAACTTTTGAAATAGGAAAAGCGCCTTTAATCACATTCTTTACCATTTGCAATCATAAAATTGTCTAATATCTTCATTTTTTCAACATACGTAGCTCTTACCCCCGAAAACTAAAACTTTTGAAATAGGAAAAGAGCCTTTAATCACATTCTTTACCAATTGCAATCATAAAATAGTCTAATATCTTCATTTTTTCAACATACGTAGCTATTACCCCCGGAAAACTAAAACTTTTGAAATAGGAAAAGAGCCTTTAATCACATTCTTTACCATTTGCAATCATAAAATAGTCTAATATCTTCATTTTTTCAACATACGTACCTATTACCCTCGAAAACTAAAACTTTTGAAATAGTAAAAGAGCCTTTAATCACATTCTTTACCATGTGCAATCATAAAATTGTCTAATATCTTCATTTTTTCAACATACGTAGCTATTACCCTCGAAAACTAAAACTTTTGACATAGGAAAAGAGCCTTTAATCACATTCTTTACCATTTGCAATCATAAAATAGTCTAATATCTTCATTTTTTCAACATACGTAGCTATTACCCTCGAAAACTAAAACTTTTGAAATAGGAAAAGCGCCTTTAATCACATTCTTTACCATATGCAATCATAAAATTGTCTAATATCTTCTTTTTTTCAACATACGTAGCTCTTACCCCCCGAAAACTAAAACTTTTGAAATAGGAAAAGAGCCTTTAATCACATTCTTTACCATTTGCAATCATAAAATAGTCTAATATTTTCATTTTTTCAACATACGTAGCTATTACCCCGGAAAACTAAAACTTTTGAAATAGGAAAAGAGCCTTTAATCACATTCTTTACCATGTGCAATCCATAAAATTGTTTAATATCTTTATTTTTTCAACATACGTAGCTATTACCCTCGAAAACTAAAACTTTTGAAATAGTAAAAGAGCCTTTAATCACATTCTTTACCATGTGCAATCATAAAATTGTCTAATATCTTCATTTTTTCAACATACGTAGCTATTACCCTCGAAAACTAAAACTTTTGACATAGGAAAAGAGCCTTTAATCACATTCTTTACCATTTGCAATCATAAAATAGTCTAATATCTTCATTTTTTCAACATACGTAGCTCTTACCCTCGAAAACTAAAACTTTTGAAATAGGAAAAGAGCCTTTAATCACATTCTTTACCATTTGCAATCATAAAATAGTCTAATATCTTCATTTTTTCAACATGCGTAGCTATTACCCTCGAAAACTAAAACTTTTGACATAGGAAAAGAGCCTTTAATCACATTCTTTACCATTTACAATCATAAAATAGTCTAATATCTTCATTTTTTCAACATACGTAGCTATTACCCTCGAAAACTAAAACTTTTGAAATAGGGAAAGAGCCTTTAATCTCATTCTTTACCATGTGCAATCATAAAATTGTCTAATATCTTCATTTTTTCCACATACGTAGCTATTACCCTCGAAAACTAAAACTTTTGACATAGGAAAAGAGCCTTTAATCACATTCTTTACCATTTGCAATCATAAGATAGTCTAATATCTTCATTTTTTCAACATACGTAGCTATTACCCTCGAAAACTAAAACTTTCGAAATACAAAAAAGCCTTTAATCACATTCTTTACCATTTGCAATCATAAAATAGTCTAATATCTTCATTTTTTCAACATACGTAGCTATTACCCTCGAAAACTAAAACTTTTGAAATAGGAAAAGAGCCTTTAATCACATTCTTTACCATTTGCAATCATAAAATAGTCTAATATCTTCATTTTTTTCAACATACGTAGCTATTACCCTCGAAAACTAAAACTTTTGAAATAGGAAAAGCGCCTTTAATCACATTCTTTACCATTTGCAATCATAAAATTGTCTAATATCTTCATTTTTTCAACATACGTAGCTCTTACCCCCGAAAACTAAAACTTTTGAAATAGGAAAAGAGCCTTTAATCACATTCTTTACCAATTGCAATCATAAAATAGTCTAATATCTTCATTTTTTCAACATAAGTAGCTATTACCCCCGGAAAACTAAAACTTTTGAAATAGGAGAAGAGCCTTTAATCACATTCTTTACCATTTGCAATCATAAAATAGTCTAATATCTTCATTTTTTCAATATACGTAGCTATTACCCTCGAAAACTAAAACTTTTGAAATAGTAAAAGAGCCTTTAATCACATTCTTTACCATGTGCAATCATAAAATTGTCTAATATCTTCATTTTTTCAACATACGTAGCTATTACCCTCGAAAACTAAAACTTTTGACATAGGAAAAGAGCCTTTAATCACATTCTTTACCATTTGCAATCATAAAATAGTCTAATATCTTCATTTTTTCAACATACGTAGCTCTTACCCCCGAAAACTAAAACTTTTGAAATAGGAAAAGAGCCTTTAATCACATTCTTTACCATTTGCAATCATAAAATAGTCTAATATCTTCATTTTTTCAACATACGTAGCTATTACCCTCGAAAACTAAAACTTTTGAAATAGGAAAAGAGCCTTTAATCACATTCTTTACCATTTGCAATCATAAAATAGTCTAATATCTTCATTTTTTCAACATACGTAGCTCTTACCCCCGAAAACTAAAACTTTTGAAATAGGAAAAGAGCCTTTAATCACATTCTTTACCATTTGCAATCATAAAATAGTCTAATATCTTCATTTTTTCAACATGCGTAGCTATTACCCTCGAAAACTAAAACTTTTGAAATAGTAAAAGAGCCTTTAATCACATTCTTTACCATGTGCAATCATAAAATTGTCTAATATCTTCATTTTTTCAACATACGTAGCTATTACCCTCGAAAACTAAAACTTTTGACATAGGAAAAGAGCCTTTAATCACATTCTTTACCATTTGCAATCATAAAATAGTCTAATATCTTCATTTTTTCAACATACTTAGCTCTTACCCTCGAAAACTAAAACTTTTGAAATAGGAAAAGAGCCTTTAATCACATTCTTTACCATTTGCAATCATAAAATAGTCTAATATCTTCATTTTTTCAACATGCGTAGCTATTACCCTCGAAAATTAAAACTTTTGACATATGAAAAGAGCCTTTAATCACATTCTTTACCATTTGAAATCATAAAATAGTCTAATATCTTCATTTTTTCAACATACGTAGCTCTTACCCCCGAAAACTAAAACTTTTGAAATAGGAAAAGAGCCTTTAATCACATTCTTTACCATTTGCAATCATAAAATAGTCTAATATCTTCGTTTTTTCAACATACGTAGCTATTACCCTCGAAGACTAAGACTTTTGAAATAGGAAAAGAGCCTTTAATCACATTCTTTACCATTTGCAATCATAAAATAGTCTAATATCTTCATTTTTTTCAACATACGTAGCTATTACCCTCGAAAACTAAAACTTTTGAAATAGGAAAAGCGCCTTTAATCACATTCTTTACCATTTGCAATCATAAAATTGTCTAATATCTTCATTTTTTCAACATACGTAGCTCTTACCCCCGAAAACTAAAACTTTTGAAATAGGAAAAGAGCCTTTAATCACATTCTTTACCATTTGCAATCATAAAATAGTCTAATATCTTCATTTTTTCAACATACGTAGCTATTACCCCGGAAAACTAAAACTTTTAAAATAGAAATAGAGCCTTTAATCACATTCTTTACCATGTGCAATCCATAAAATTGTCTAATATCTTCATTTTTTCAACATACGTAGCTATTACCCTCGAAAACTAAAACTTTTGAAATAGGAAAAGCGCCTTTAATCACATTCTTTACCATATGCAATCATAAAATTGTCTAATATCTTCTTTTTTTCAACATACGTAGCTCTTACCCCCCGAAAACTAAAACTTTTGAAATAGGAAAAGAGCTTTTAATCACATTCTTTACCATTTGCAATCATAAAATAGTCTAATATTTTCATTTTTTCAACATACGTAGCTATTACCCCGGAAAACTAAAACTTTTGAAATAGGAAAAGAGCCTTTAATCACATTCTTTACCATGTGCAATCCATAAAATTGTTTAATATGTTTATTTTTTCAACATACGTAGCTATTACCCTCGAAAACTAAAACTTTTGAAAAAGGAAAAGAGCCTTTAATCACATTCTTTACCATGTGCAATCCATAAAATTGTTTAATATCTTTATTTTTTCAACATACGTAGCTATTACCTTCGAAAACTAAAACTTTTGAAATAGTAAAAGAGCCTTTAATCACATTCTTTACCATGTGCAATCATAAAATTGTCTAATATCTTCATTTTTTCAACATACGTAGCTATTACCCTCGAAAACTAAAACTTTTGACATAGGAAAAGAGCCTTTAATCACATTCTTTACCATTTGCAATCATAAAATAGTCTAATATCTTCATTTTTTCAACATACGTAGCTCTTACCCCCGAAAACTAAAACTTTTGAAATAGGAAAAGAGCCTTTAATCACATTCTTTACCATTTGCAATCATAAAATAGTCTAATATCTTCATTTTTTCAACATACGTAGCTTTTACCCTCGAAAACTAAAACTTTTGAAATAGGAAAAGAGCCTTTAATCACATTCTTTACCATTTGCAATCATAAAATAGTCTAATATCTTCATTTTTTTCAACATACGTAGCTATTACCCTCGAAAACTAAAACTTTTGAAATAGGAAAAGCGCCTTTAATCACATTCTTTACCATTTGCAATCATAAAATTGTCTAATATCTTCATTTTTTCAACATACATAGCTCTTACCCCCGAAAACTAAAACTTTTGAAATAGGAAAAGAGCCTTTAATCACATTCTTTACCAATTGCAATCATAAAATAGTCTAATATCTTCATTTTTTCAACATACGTAGCTATTACCCCGGAAAACTAAAACTTTTGAAAAAATAAAAGAGCCTTTAATCACATTCTTTACCATTTGCAATCATAAAATAGTCTAATATCTTCATTTTTTCAACATACGTAGCTATTACCCTCGAAAACTAAAACTTTTGAAATAGTAAAAGAGCCTTTAATCACATTCTTTACCATATGCAATCATAAAATTGTCTAATATCTTCATTTTTTCAACATACGTAGCTATTACCCTCGAAAACTAAAACTTTTGACATAGGAAAAGAGCCTTTAATCACATTCTTTACCATTTGCAATCATAAAATAGTCTAATATCTTCATTTTTTCAACATACGTAGCTCTTACCCTCGAAAACTAAAACTTTTGAAATAGTAAAAGAGCCTTTAATCACATTCTTTACCATTTGCAATCATAAAATAGTCTAATATCTTCATTTTTTCAACATGCGTAGCTATTACCCTCGAAAACTAAAACTTTTGACATAGGAAAAGAGCCTTTAATCACATTCTTTACCATTTACAATCATAAAATAGTCTAATATCTTCATTTTTTCAACATACGTAGCTATTACCCTCGAAAACTAAAACTTTTGAAATAGGGAAAGAGCCTTTAATCTCATTCTTTACCATGTGCAATCATAAAATTGTCTAATATCTTCATTTTTTCAACATACGTAGCTATTACCCTCGAAAACTAAAACTTTTGACATAGGAAAAGAGCCTTTAATCACATTCTTTACCATTTGCATTCATAAGATAGTCTAATATCTTCATTTTTTCAACATACGTAGCTATTACCCTCGAAAACTAAAACTTTTGACATAGGAAAAGAGCCTTTAATCACATAATTTACCATTTGCAATCATAAAATAGTCGAATATCTTCATTTTTTCAACATACGTAGCTATTACCCTCGAAAACTAAAACTTTCGAAATACAAAAAAGCCTTTAATCACATTCTTTACCATTTGCAATCATAAAATAGTCTAATATCTTCATTTTTTCAACATACGTAGCTATTACCCTCGAAAACTAAAACTTTTGAAATAGTAAAAGAGCCTTTAATCACATTCTTTACCATTTGCAATCATAAAATAGTCTAAAATAATATCTTCATTTTTTCAACATACGTAGCTATTACCCTCGAAAACTAAAACTTTCGAAATACAAAAAAGCCTTTAATCACATTCTTTACCATTTGCAATCATAAAATAGTCTAATATCTTCATTTTTTCAACATACGTAGCTATTACCCTCGAAAACTAAAACTTTTGAAATAGTAAAAGAGCCTTTAATCACATTCTATACCATTTGCAATCATAAAATAGTCTAAAATAATATCTTCATTTTTTCAACATACGTAGCTATTACCCTCGAAAACTAAAACTTTTGAAATAGGAAAAGAGCCTTTAATCACATTCTTTACCATTTGCAATCATAAAATAGTCTAATATCTTCATTTTTTCAACATACGTAGCTATTACCCTCGAAAACTAAAACTTTTGACATAGGAAAAGCGCCTTTAATCACATTCTTTACCATTTGCAATCATAAAATTGTCTAATATCTTCATTTTTTCAACATACGTAGCTCTTACCCCCGAAAACTAAAACTTTTGAAATAGGAAAAGAGCCTTTAATCACATTCTTTACCAATTGCAATCATAAAATAGTCTAATATCTTCATTTTTTCAACATACGTAGCTATTACCCCGGAAAACTAAAACTTTTGAAATAGGAAAAGAGCCTTTAATCACATTCTTTACCATTTGCAATCATAAAATAGTCTAATATCTTCATTTTTTCAACATACGTAGCTATTACCCTCGAAAACTAAAACTTTTGAAATAGTAAAAGAGCCTTTAATCACATTCTTTACCATGTGCAATCATAAAATTGTCTAATATCTTCATTTTTTCAACATACGTAGCTATTACCCTCGAAAACTAAAACTTTTGACATAGGAAAAGAGCCTTTAATCACATTCTTTACCATTTGCAATCATAAAATAGTCTAATATCTTCATTTTTTCAACATACGTAGCTCTTACCCTTGAAAACTAAAACTTTTGAAATAGGAAAAGAGCCTTTAATCACATTCTTTACCATTTGCAATCATAAAATAGTCTAATATCTTCATTTTTTCAACATACTTAGCTCTTACCCTCGAAAACTAAAACTTTTGAAATAGGAAAAGAGCCTTTAATCACATTCTTTACCATTTGCAATCATAAAATAGTCTAATATCTTCATTTTTTCAACATGCGTAGCTATTACCCTCGAAAATTAAAACTTTTGACATATGAAAAGAGCCTTTAATCACATTCTTTACCATTTGAAATCATAAAATAGTCTAATATCTTCATTTTTTCAACATACGTAGCTCTTACCCCCGAAAACTAAAACTTTTGAAATAGGAAAAGAGCCTTTAATCACATTCTTTACCATTTGCAATCATAAAATAGTCTAATATCTTCGTTTTTTCAACATACGTAGCTATTACCCTCGAAAACTAAGACTTTTGAAATAGGAAAAGAGCCTTTAATCACATTCTTTACCATTTGCAATCATAAAATAGTCTAATATCTTCATTTT
Organism: Artemia franciscana; assembly: GCF_032884065.1. Lineage (NCBI taxonomy): Eukaryota > Metazoa > Arthropoda > Branchiopoda > Anostraca > Artemiidae > Artemia > Artemia franciscana. Next base: position 7,858 of record NW_027065175.1, read on the forward strand.
TTTCAACATACGTAGCTATTACCCTCGAAAACTAAAACTTTTGAAATAGGAAAAGCGCCTTTAATCACATTCTTTACCATTTGCAATCATAAAATTGTCTAATATCTTCATTTTTTCAACATACGTAGCTCTTACCCCCCGAAAACTAAAACTTTTGAAATAGGAAAAGAGCCTTTAATCACATTCTTTACCATTTGCAATCATAAAATAGTCTAATATCTTCATTTTTTCAACATACGTAGCTATTACCCCGGAAAACTAAAACTTTTAAAATAGAAATAGAGCCTTTAATCACATTCTTTACCATGTGCAATCCATAAAATTGTCTAATATCTTCATTTTTTCAACATACGTAGCTATTACCCTCGAAAACTAAAACTTTTGAAATAGGAAAAGCGCCTTTAATCACATTCTTTACCATATGCAATCATAAAATTGTCTAATATCTTCTTTTTTTCAACATACGTAGCTCTTACCCCCGAAAACTAAAACTTTTGAAATAGGAAAAGAGCTTTTAATCACATTCTTTACCATTTGCAATCATAAAATAGTCTAATATTTTCATTTTTTCAACATACGTAGCTATTACCCCGGAAAACTAAAACTTTTGAAATAGGAAAAGAGCCTTTAATCACATTCTTTACCATGTGCAATCCATAAAATTGTTTAATATGTTTATTTTTTCAACATACGTAGCTATTACCCTCGAAAACTAAAACTTTTGAAAAAGGAAAAGAGCCTTTAATCACATTCTTTACCATGTGCAATCCATAAAATTGTTTAATATCTTTATTTTTTCAACATACGTAGCTATTACCCTCGAAAACTAAAACTTTTGAAATAGTAAAAGAGCCTTTAATCACATTCTTTACCATGTGCAATCATAAAATTGTCTAATATCTTCATTTTTTCAACATACGTAGCTATTACCCTCGAAAACTAAAACTTTTGACATAGGAAAAGAGCCTTTAATCACATTCTTTACCATTTGCAATCATAAAATAGTCTAATATCTTCATTTTTTCAACATACGTAGCTCTTACCCCCGAAAACTAAAACTTTTGAAATAGGAAAAGAGCCTTTAATCACATTCTTTACCATTTGCAATCATAAAATAGTCTAATATCTTCATTTTTTCAACATACGTAGCTTTTACCCTCGAAAACTAAAACTTTTGAAATAGGAAAAGAGCCTTTAATCACATTCTTTACCATTTGCAATCATAAAATAGTCTAATATCTTCATTTTTTTCAACATACGTAGCTATTACCCTCGAAAACTAAAACTTTTGAAATAGGAAAAGCGCCTTTAATCACATTCTTTACCATTTGCAATCATAAAATTGTCTAATATCTTCATTTTTTCAACATACATAGCTCTTACCCCCGAAAACTAAAACTTTTGAAATAGGAAAAGAGCCTTTAATCACATTCTTTACCAATTGCAATCATAAAATAGTCTAATATCTTCATTTTTTCAACATACGTAGCTATTACCCCGGAAAACTAAAACTTTTGAAAAAATAAAAGAGCCTTTAATCACATTCTTTACCATTTGCAATCATAAAATAGTCTAATATCTTCATTTTTTCAACATACGTAGCTATTACCCTCGAAAACTAAAACTTTTGAAATAGTAAAAGAGCCTTTAATCACATTCTTTACCATATGCAATCATAAAATTGTCTAATATCTTCATTTTTTCAACATACGTAGCTATTACCCTCGAAAACTAAAACTTTTGACATAGGAAAAGAGCCTTTAATCACATTCTTTACCATTTGCAATCATAAAATAGTCTAATATCTTCATTTTTTCAACATACGTAGCTCTTACCCTCGAAAACTAAAACTTTTGAAATAGGAAAAGAGCCTTTAATCACATTCTTTACCATTTGCAATCATAAAATAGTCTAATATCTTCATTTTTTCAACATGCGTAGCTATTACCCTCGAAAACTAAAACTTTTGACATAGGAAAAGAGCCTATAAGCACATTATTTACCATTTACAATCATAAAATAGTCTAATATCTTCATTTTTTCAACATACGTAGCTATTACCCTCGGGTCTATCGAAAACGGGCATGAGCTCTTCACGGCATGTTAGAAAACAGGTTTCTTGCGGCCATGCCATTTTGATTAAAAAAGACACAAATATCGAATCCGGGCACGTCTTAGACCTGACATCACCAAACCTGTTTCGCTTCATAAGCTAATAAGAAGGTGATGGGATAATCAGAAAAAAAACGTCACAAGACTTGTTTTAACTTTGGTCTCTTGTTTTAGCTTTTGGCATGGATATAAAGGCGTATCTATCAAATATACGGGTAGTAGGTACTTCGAATAGAAGATGGCGTATGAGATATGAATCTCTGATGTTTAAGTGGTATTTTGAAGTCTAATATTAATGTGTCAAACCTTTAACAGGTCTTGATAAACAGTTGCAGGTTCTGGAGATTACCCCATATATCGGGTTTTAATATGTCCTTCGCATTGGAAATCAATGGACGGTAGATCTAATATATGAAAATTCAGATGGGGGATATTTTTCAGTTACTGTCCTTTTTATCAATAAAATACCAAAACAGGTTATGACTCCATAAAATTACTTGCAAAAGGCTTGATCTAGAGGGTGGGTTAAACTGTAGTTCCTATTTGGAAATTTGAATAAACTATTAATTGGAGAATTTGATTATAGCCTTGGGATTTCGGAAGGAGTTTAGAAATGTATTTTCAAGAAGTTGTAAATTATCAATCTTTATGATAATTAAATTTAAAAAGTTACAATTTTTGTCTATTAAAAGTAAGAAATAATATTAAAACTTTAAGAGAACAGATATTATTCCGCATGCATGCCGCCTCCTTTTCAATACATCTCTCTTCACGCTCAAGTTTTAAGCACTTTAAAAAAAGTCTCTCTTTAAGAATTTTGAATGAAGGTCTAACTTTAGTTTAAAGAGTGGGGTATCGAGAAGGAGGCAGCCCACACTTTAGCGTTTCTCCTCACTTTCAGTTCAAAAAATCGTTTTTCTTAAAATTTAACTTCTGATTTTTTTCGAATAATGTTCCGATAAATACCTCCTCATTCATGGTAATTACCCTAAGGAAGTTCCCCCACATAAAATTCTTCCCCCATGAACTTGCCATTGTAAAAGTGTGTCATTGATACAAATGCCCCCCCCCCCAAAAAAAAAGTTCACTATTCCGGATGAAAATTCCTTTTAGCTTATTCTTCATATTCTTACTAAAAAAAGACACTAATTTTTACTTTATTTCTGATCGTTTATTAATTCATTCCGAAAATTACTTCTATGTTGAAAACTTTTCCAAGATCCCTCCCCTCCATCGAGAAGTTTCTCGTAGATAATTTTAATTGATAGTTCCTCATTGATTATTTATCATGAGGTGAATGAGCAAATTTGTATTTGAATTCCGCCAAATTTACCCCGTGTAAGATTTTTGATGAAAAGTCTACCCCCCCCCCCCGAAAGTTCCCTTCCAATGGAAAATTCCCTGTAGAAAATAGCTCTCTTCCTAAGAATATACCACACTTTCAAAGAATCTGTCACAGTCTTTTCTCTCCGACAAATACACCCCCCCCCCCAAAAAGTGCAAAATCCGCCTTGTTGAAAATAATTACCGGCGAATCTCCCCCTAGAAAATACTCCTTCCCGTAGCAAGTTGGTCTCCAATCCCTTTCGACTTATAATAAAGGACTAGAACACTGGTGGATCCAGGGGGCGGGACCCTTAACCCCCGAGATTCCTCGAGTGCCCCCTTTTCTCTATTTGTTTCTTTTTTCACTTTTCTCTTAATAAATTTGTCAATATCGTCAATTATTTGCACCTTTGCGACATTCAGCTTTCCCTAAGATTTTGCTCCTTGGCGTCCCTGTCACATTGACCCCCCCCCCCATGATTTTGCTCTATAATTACATGATTACAAGTTTACATTAGACTCGCAGAAGCACAAGGAAGAATCAGCTTTCTCAATTCTATTTTAACAAGAGCTAAGAGCTCATATGGCACTTGTGACGAAGTTGGAAGAGCCAAGAGCCCATATAGTATGAGCTCTAGCAAAATTCTAAGAATCAATAGATTGATTTAAAAAAAAATCAGAGGCTTACTGCCGGTCGGGATTTAAAACAAGAGCTCTGAGACACGAGGTCCTTCTAAATAGCAAAATTCATTAGGGTCCAATCACCCACTGTTAAGTTAGAAATATCTCTTTTTTCTAACTTTTCCCCTCTCTTCAGCCCCTCCCCCATGTTGTAGAATCGGGGAAAATTCTACAACATTATCAAGTCAATTTGTGCAGGTTCCTGACATACCAATTTTCATCGTCCTAGCACGTCCAGAAGCACCGAACTCGCTAAAGCACTGCAAACCCCTAACTCCACCAAAGAGAGCTGATCCATTCCAGTTACATCAATCACGCATCTACGACATTTAATTATTCTACCCACCAAGTTACATTCCGATCCCTCCACTCTAAGGGTTTTCCAAGATTTTAGGCTTTCCCCTCCAGCTCCCTCTAATGTTACTGGATCCGGTCGGGATATAAAATAAGAGCTCTGAGACATGATATTCTTCTAAAACTCAAATTTCACTAAGATCAGATTACCCATTATTAAGTTAAAACTACCTCATTTTTTCTAATTTATCCAAATTAAAAACCCCCAGGTCCCTCAAAGAGAACGAATCTGTTCTGATCATGTCAATCACTTGTATTTATAACTTGTGCTTATTCTTCCCATCAAGTTTCATCCCGATATCTCCACTCTAAGTGTTTTTCAAGATTTCTGTTTGACAAGATTTCCGACCCTCTATGTCTCCAGATCCGACTCGAATTGAAAATGGAGCATTTGAGACATAAGATTCTACTATATATCAAGTTTCATTAAGATCCGATCACCCATTGGTAAGATACCTCGATTTTCATGTTTTCCAAGAATACTGGTTTCTTCCTCCAACTCCCCCAATGTTATCGGATCTGATCGAGACTTAAAACAGGAGTTCTAAAGTACAAGATTATTCTAAATATCAGACTTTATTAAGATCTGATCATCCGTTAGTAAGCTACAAATACCTCATTTTTCTAGTTTTTCCGAATTACACCCCCCCTAACAACTCAACCAAAGAAAGCGGATGTGGTCCGGTTATCTCAATCTCGTATCTAGGACTTGTGCTTGTTCTTCCGACCGACCAAGTTTCATCCTGATCTCTCTGCTTTAAGCGAGCGTTATCCAAGATTTTAGCCTCCTCCCCCCCCAAAGACACTGGTTCTGGTTAGGATTTAAAACAAGAGGCCTCTGTTATGAGTCCTTCTAAATATGAGATTTCATTAAGATCCTATTACTCCTTCGTAAGTTAAAAATACCTCATTTTTCCAATTTTTTATAATTAGACCCCCTCCAACTCCCCCAAAGAGAGCGGATCCATTCTGGCTATATCAACCACGTATTTAGGACTTGTGCTTATTTTCCCCATCAAGTTTCGTCCCGATTCATCCACTCTAAGCGTTTTCCAAGATTTTAGGCTCCCCCTCCAATGTCACCGGCTCCAGTTGGGATTTAATACAAGAGCTCTAAGACCCGATATCTATCAAAATATCAAATTTCATTAAGATATGATCACTCATTCGTAAGTTAAAAATAACTAATTCTTCTAATTTTTCAGATTTAACCCTCGCCCCTAACTCCCCCAAAGAGAGCGTATCCTATGTCAATCATGTATCTAGGACTTGTGCTTATTTTTCTCACCAAGGTTCATCCCGATCCCTCCACTCTAAGCGTCTTCCAAGATTTTAGGTCCCCCCCCCCTTGCCAACGGATCTGGTCGGGATTTAAAATGAGTGCTCTGAGACCCGATATCCTTCCAAACCTCAAATTTCTTGAACATCAGATCACTTGTTCGTAAGTTAAAAATACCTCGTTTTTTCAAATTTTTCCTATTTAACCGTCCAACCCACCCCCATCCCCCCAGTTCCTGCAAAGGGTTGAATCGAGAAAATGACGATTTCTAATTTAATCTGGTCTGGGTCCTGATGTGCCTGCGAAATTTCATCGCCCTAGCTTACCAGGAAGTGCCTAAACTAGCAAAACCGGGACAGAGAGGCCGACCGACAGAATTTGCGATCGCTATGTGTAATACACAAAAAAAAAACTATTTTTTCTTAACTGAAAGTAAGGAGCGACATTAAAACTTAAAACGAACAGAAATTACTCCGTATATGAAATGGGTTGTCCCCTCCGCAATCCCTTGCTCTTTACGCTAAAGTTTGACTCTTTGCCACAATTCTGCTTTTTAAAACAATAGCGTAAAGAGCGAAGGATTGCGGAGGGGACAACCCATTTCATATACGGAGTAATTTCTGTTCGTTTTAAGTTTTAATGTCGCTCCTTACTTTCAGTTAAAAAAAAACTAGTTTTTTTTTATGTAATTTCTGGAAGTTTTTGAATTAATGCATGTTTGATTTTGGTTCTCCACACATCAATTATTAAAATGAAATTTGCATATTGATTCCTTTTTTGGCTAAATGGCTTTCTCTTAGTTTTGATCAGACGATTTTGAGAGATTTCATAAAAAGACAACTATAAAATTTAATTTTTAACGAATGTTTTTATTAGTAAAAAATATACGTAACTTATGAATTAACTTACGTAACAAACTTTTATATTCTTAAATTTTTATAATGTATATGAGGGGGTTTGTACCCTCGTTAATACCTCGCTTTTTACACTAAATCGTAAGTTTTGTCCCAATTCTTTAAGAAAGACCCCTGAATCAGAAAGGCCGTAGAATAAATAGTTGAAATTACTAAAAATACTATAGCATAAAGAGCGAGGTATTTATCTCCTCCTAAATACCTCGCTCTTTCTGCTAAAGCATTTTTAGAACCCCTCATATGCTTAATGATCTCTGTTCGTTTTAAGTTAAAAAAGACAAGATCTGGTTGAATTGTGTATATTATATTTCCGCTATTGTAAGTTTCTGTTTCATTTACTCCGGCCTTATAGGAAAAAGAAAATAATTCGATATTTCGGGGCTTCTGACAGTATTACTCCTTTGCGGAAGTTAGGCTCAAAATTGGAAAAGGATTACTTCAACTTCGTTGAAGTAAGGATGCTAGGGCTATTTTTAAAAAAAGTTTTAAAAAGTGTTTTTAATTATTCAGTTTTTAATCCTCACAATTTGATGTAAGTTCTTTTATATATATATATAGTTTCTCTCTTATTCTTGTATTGTGCTGAAGACGGCCCTTGGACATAGGGCCGAAATATCTACAGAAATAATTTCCACTGTCTTGAAATTTTCCCTATTGTCTCTACGTTGTATTTGTTTGTTATGGAAAGGCAGTGTGGTCTTCGTCGCTATTTTCTCCTTTAACCTCTTAGTTCGTTTATTTTCCCGTTAGTTTTCACCTGTTTTTGCTTTATAGTTGTGTTATTTTTTAGCAGTTCTTTCGTTAGTTGAGTTATGGTTGTGGTATATATGTTTTATCGCTCGTATAGTTGTGTTATTTTCGAATTATACTCCATAATAGAGAGGCTCCGAACACCCAGCATTGTATATTAAGCTCTGAATTTGACGTTTTTTTCTAACGTGGCCAGATTCATCCTGCGCCCTGCGCCATTTTCATTGAATTTTTCTTCCCCCATGACATATTTCTCCAAGGAAAGATCCTCCCACATAGCCCCCTCCCCTCAACCCTACCCCTAAAACCAAAAAATCCCCCTGAAAACGTCTGTACACTTCCCAATAACCATTATTATATGTAAACACTGGTCGAATTTTGTAACTTGCAGCCCCTCCCCCAGGGACTGTGGGGGAGTAAGTCATCCCCAAAGACATAGTTATTATGGTTTTTGACTATGCTGAACAAATTGGCCATCTCAAAATTTGATCCGTTGACTTTGGGAAAAAATGAGCATGGGAGGGGGCCTAGATGCCCTCCCAATTTTTTTGGTCACTTAAAAAGGGCACTAGAACTTTTCATTTCCAATAGAAAAGAGCCCTATTGCGACTTTCTAGGACCACTTGGTCGATACGATGACCCCTGGGGAAAAAAACAAATAAACACGCACCCGTGATTTGTCTTCTGGCAAAAAATACAAAATTCCACATTTTTGTAGATAGGAACTTGAAACCTCTACATTAGGGTTCTCTGATACGCTGAATCTTATGGTGTCATTTACCTACGACTTTTAGGGGGTGTTTCCCCCTATTTTCCTAAATAAGGCAAATTTTCTCAGGCTCGTAGCTTATGATGGGTAAGATTAAACTTGATGAAATTTATACATTTAAAATCAGCATTAAAATGCAATTCTTTTGATGTAGCTATTGATAGCGAAATTCAATTTTTTAGAGTTTTGGTTACTATTGAGCCGGATCGCTCCTTACTACAGTTCGTTACCACGAACTGTTTGACTTGGTAGATACCAAGTGCCATAAAAACGAAGCAATCTTCTGTGCCCTGTAAAAAGGTTTTTAATCTAATATTTGGGTAGATTTTTGATGCAGTGATAAGGTCGTCTTTATTTTCGAAAAAGTTAGCCGGTGATGGTCTAACAGAATTTTTAAACTCATCAAACAATTTTGCACACAAAAACTTACATGCAAGTTCAGTCTATTTCATTGCAAATTCTGATTGATGTTCAATTGAAAACAGTTATGTGCTGATGACCTTACCAGATTTCAATTACTGCTCAAAATTCATTCTGAGGAAAACTTCATTAACGATTTTGACCCTTTGTGTATTCCCTCGAAATGCCCTAGATTCAGGCGGCTTAAAACGCCTACAGTTTCAGATGCCGACAGTTTAAAGTGGTCACATGGGATATTAACATCATCCTATTTTACAATTCCGACAGCCGAAACTATCCATAGGTGAGGCCAAAATAATCCTGGGACAGCGGAGTATGATATTATAAGTGATAGGCTTAACCAAGGATAAAGTTTGAAAAATAATTGTTTTCTGTGATTCTTAATCAGTTTAGAATTGTTTGCGTTCAAGTAAAGAAGCAATGTTGTATAAAATTGTGCCAACACAGAAAACACAGAGATTACAAATTCACCAGTTACTCCCGTCACCCACCCGGTACCTATTTTGTCAGTTTTTACCCTGTCTAATATGAAATGGCACCCTCCCAGCACCGACACCCGGTGTACAAGGGTTAGAGAGTGAGCAGCCCCTCGTCTCACCAAGTAATTACCCCCTCCCCCCAGAAAATGCCCCTAGCAGAAAATAAGGGTTTTCAAATTTGAGAATTCTGTTTGAGTTTTTTTGTAGGAATTTTGGTACCCGTGCATTATAGACCACTCACTCAAGTTTACGCTATATAAAAATCGAGCAAACATACTGGTTCTTAGTTCATTTCTTTTAGCTTTACGTGAGACAAGACAAAGATAAGTGATGGAATAGATAGGAAATATATATAATTTGGGCTATACATTTGTAAATAAGGAGGTTGGGGTAAAGTATTTGGACAGTTCGAAGACAGAAAACAACTCTTACTTCATAATATGCAAAATAATTGTACCAAACCCATTTTACACGCAGATCCGCTATACTTTAACCCCTCCACCGAAAGTGCAAATATATAGCCCAAATTTGTTTCTTAAGTAACGAAAAAGACTAACGAAGAAACCATTTGTTGTTGAGTTTTACACATTGTTAACGGTGCTTGTGCCTTATACGCCACTCACTCAAGTTTACGATTTAAAAGTTTTATAATTTGAGAAATTTACGAGAAATTATAGTTTCAAAAATTACAAGTTTTCCACAGTGTAAACTTGAGTGAGTGGTAATATAAGAAACAAGTACCAAAATGCCTCCCCCTTGGGAAATAAAAGAATAAGTCAAATAAAATTTCAAATTTCGAAAACCTTATTTTCCCGGGGGGGGGATACTTACCTAGGGTATATTCCGGGAGGGGGTATTTTCCACCGGTGAGAGAGAATTTTCTAAGAGAGGATATTTTCTATTCTAAATAAAAAAGAGAGGATATTTATCTGAACGCCCATGTAGATTTAGACTAATTGGGAATTGAAATATAATTTTCTCAGGCTTCTGGAATCCCCCAAACCAGCACAGTGAGGGATATCACCCCTCCTTCCTAATAGCTGTTGAGCAATAATACAAATTTTCAATTTATTTATTTATGTTTGACTCTTTCTCTCAACTCTGCTTTTTAAAACAGTAAAAAACTTTAGCGTAAAGAGCGGGGCGTTGATGAGGAACCAGCCCTTTTCATATACGAAGTAATTTCTGTTCTTTTTAAGTTTTAATTTCGCTCCTTACTTTCAGCTAAAAAACTTGTTTTTGTTTTTATATTTATTTTCTGAATGTTTTTGAACCAATGTATGTTTTGATTTTGGCTCTTCGCAGAGGAGTAATTAACACGAAATTTGCAAGTTTATTTTTTTTTTTGGCTAAATGGCTTTCTCATAGTTTTGATTGAGTCATTTTGATAAAAAAAGGAACAGGGGGAGGGAGCCTAGTTGCCCTGCGATTTTTTGGTTACTTCAAAAGGCAACTAAAAACTTTAAATTTTTTATGAATGTTTTTATTAGTAAAAGATAAACGTAACTGATAAATTAGCTTATTAAGCTTATTAGCTTATTAGCTTTTAAATTAGCTAATCTCATATTTTTATTACATATAAGAGGGGTTCACCCCCTCGTCATTACCTCGCTCTTTACACCAAAGATCAAATTTTGTCCCAATTCATTAAGAATGACCCCTAAATCACAAAAGTCTTAGAATAAATAGTTGAAATCACTTAAAATACCTTAGCGTAAAGAGCGAGGTATTAGGAGGAGGTGAACCCCTCATATGGGTAGTAATTACTGTTCATTTTAATGCTACTCCTTACTTCCAGTTGAAAAAACTTTTCATATTTATTTTTTCATTGTTTTTCATTGTTCCCCATGACGAATTCCTCGATGGAAAGTTCCCCCAACATATCTCCCTGTTGTCAACCCTCCCCCAACCAAAATCCCCCTAAAAACGTCTGTACACTTCCCAATAACCATTACTGTGGGGAAATGTTGGAGAGTAAGCCGTCCCCAACGACATAGTTATAAGATTTTTCGACTACGCTGAATAAAATGGCTTTCTCATAATTTTTGATCTGTTGACTTTTGGAAAATAATTAGCGTGGGAGGGGGCCTAGGTGCCCTCCAATTTTTTTCGTCACTTAAAAAGGGAACTAGCACTTTTAATTTCGTTAGAATGAGCCCTCTCTCAACATTCTAGGACAGCTGGGTCGATACAATCACCCCTGGGAAAAAACAAACAAACAAATAAACACTCATCTGTGATCTGCCTTCTGACGAAAAATACAAAATTCCACATTTTTGTAGATAGGAGCTTGAAACTTCTACAACAGGGTTCTCTTAAACGCTGAATCTGATGGTGTGATTTTCGTTAAGATTCTATGACCTCTAGCGGGTGTTTCCCCCTATTTTCCAAAATCAGGCATATTTTCTACGGCTCGTGTCTTTTGATGGGTAAGCCTAAACTTGATGAAACTTATATATTTAAAATCAGCATTTAAATGTGCTTCTTTTGATGTAGCTATTGGTATCAAAATTCCATAATTAAGAGTTTTTGCTACTATTGAGCCGGGTCGCTCCTTATTACAGTTCATTACCACGAACTGTTTGATTGGAGAAGCGCATCCATTTTTTAGCTTTCAAAAATCCCCCTCCAACGAGACAAAAATTTGTAAAGTGGGCTTGCTTACAGGTAACATTACCTATAGACCGAAGTGTATTAGTCCTTGATTCCTAGGGGCTGCGGGGTGAGGTCGGTATTCTATATTTATTGAACAAACTGATAAAACCAAAAAAAGGTTTTCGTTCCATATGTAGCTACATGTCAGCAAGCCAACTTTACGCATTTTTAGTAGTTACGCATTTCTCCTCCCCCACGGAGGAGGAGGGTCAAACAGAAACGGATGCACTACTAGAACTAGCATTTCTAAGTACAAAAGTATATAGTACTATACTAAGTACTAAAGTATTATATATATATATATATATGTATCTTCTTTTCAAAATTTTTAGTTTAAAAGATGTAATTTTTCAAAAAAATGCATCTGCGACCCTCTCCCCTCCCAATTGATGCTCCAGTGGAGTCTTCCCTCTCTCCTTAGAGGATTCTTGAAAACACATTCTAAAATTGTGGAAATGTCGCAAAAAATCGTCGCAAAAAAGTTATCCTAATGTAAGGCTTATAACTTTTCGAAGCACTTAATCATAAAAAAAGAGTTTTTATAAAAGTATTTGTGCTTGCTCGACGGTTTAAAATTCCAAAACTTTTAAACGAAAATTCTTTACAAATATTTAGCTAAAGCCTAAACTCGGTTTCCAGATTTTCATGCATATTCAATAGATGGCGAACCCTCAATTTTGCAAAAGTACAATTTTTAAATAATTTTTAAATTCAAGGACTAGATTGTATTAGATACCTGCTATGGAAGGTATTTCGTGGGAGTGGGGGGAATGTAACCAAACTCATAAATAACGCAAAACAAGCATTTAACTTATGTCGGAAAATTTGGCTCTTTCTAAATGGAAAATTCCCTCATCCCAAGAAAAATCCCTCCATGGAAACTTCCTCAAATGTAGAATACCCCTCGCCAACGCCCAACGAAAATTCTCCCCAGGTAATTTCTTGCAGACGAATGGCTGAAAATTCTTCTTAGGACACTTTCATCAGAATAACACTTCAGATTCTTGCACAATTCGTGCCATAAAACCTCCCCCCCTCCGCAGGAAAAAGTTTACCAGAAATCCCCCACCCTAGTGGAAAACTCCACCACCTGAAAACTTATCCATGGAGAATTCCTTCTGTGGTAAATCCCCCCCACACAAAAAGATCCTTTGGGCTCGTCTACCAGGTAAAAATTTCACCCGGACAATTTCTCATGACATCTCCATATGTAAAATTCGCCGGCAGAGAGGAAGTAAGACAGCCAAAAAGAATTTGGTATAGGAATTCAGGCAAATTCCCCCGGTATAAAATTCCCCCTGGAAGGTTCAGCCCCAGAAAATTCCCTCCCATTGAAAAATTCTCCCTGTGAAAAAACTACATTAGAAAATGCACACCCCCCCTTAAAAAAATTATACTTCCCAATGACAAATACTATGCTTCTTACACTAGCTTCTTACTCTTTACTCTGAAGTTTGGTTTTTGTCCAAATTTTTTAAGAAAATTTGTAATAGAAAAAAAAATTCAAAATACTAAAAAACTTTTGCTTAATGAGCAAGGTGATAAGAAGGGCTCTGCACATGAAAGGGGCTGTTCCCTTCTCAACATCTCAATTACGCTTAAGTTTGAATCTTTCTCTCAATTCTACTTTATTAAACAGTAAAAACTTTAGCGATTGTAAAACTTACTTTAGCAATTGTAAAAACTTAGCCCCTGTAAAAGTGTGTCATTGATACAAATACCCCCCCCCCCCCTCAAAAAAAGTTTACTATTCCGAATGAAAAATTCTTTTTAGCTTATTCTTCATATTCTTACTAAAAAAAGATACTAATTTTTACTTTATTTCTGATCGTTTATTAATTCATTCCGAAAATTACTTCTATGTTGAAAACTTTTCCAAGATCCCTCCCCTCCATCGAGAAGTTTCTCGTAGATAATTCTAATAGATAGTTCTTCATGGATTATTTATCATGAGTTGAATGAGCAAATTTGTATTTGAATTCAGCCAAATTTTCCCCGTGTAAAATTTCTGATCAAAAGTCTACCCCCCCCCCCCAAAAAAAAAACTTCCCTTCCAAATGGAAAATCATCCCTGTTGAAAATAGCTCTTTTCCTAAGAATATACCACACTTTCAAAGAATCTGTCAAAGTCTTTCCTCTCCGACAAATACACCCCCCCCCCCCCAAAAAAAAAAACGTGCAAAATACGCCTTGTTGAAAATAATCACCGGCGAATCGTTCGGAGGGCGCGAAGTGCCCCCACCAGCTAGGTGTTGGGGGTACCGGGACACAGGGAACATAAATGACGACCAGGACACTCAAAGAGAAATTACAGACCAGGACACCGGAACACAAATGACGACCGGGACACCGGGAGGATCAGGCCCTATGAACGGTCCTAGAAATTTCTGGTTTGTGGTGGGACCATTGATTGATTGTGATAAAATTACGTTAAAAAGCCAAAAAAAAAACAACAAAAAAAAAACGCACGGATGGCTCGTAACCAGCCATCCGTCTCATTTAAAATATATACACATATATATATATATATATATATATATATATATATATATATATATAATATATATATATATATATATATATATATATATATATATATATATATATATATATATAATATATATATATATATTATATATATATATATATGTATATATATATATATATATATATATATATATATATATATATATATATATAATATATATATATATATATATATATATATATATATATATATATATATATATATATATATATATATATATATATATATATATATATATATATATATATATATAATATATATATATATATATACATATACATATATATATATATATATATATATATATATATATATATATATATATATATATATATATATATATATATATATATATATATATATATATATATATATATATATATATATATATATATATATATATATATATGTATATATATATATATATATATATATATATATATATATATATATATATATATATATATATATATATATATATATATATATATATATATATATATATATATATATATATATATATATATATATATATATATATATATATATATATATATATATATATATATATATATATATATATATATATATATATATATATATATATATATATATATATATATATATATATATTTATATATATATATATATATATATATATATATATATATATATATATATATATATATATATATATATATATTCTACTAGAAGGCTGGAGTTCGGATT